>NC_051083.1:1200000-1500000 GCF_004664715.2 Peromyscus leucopus
TTGTTTTGTACCTTTGTAAAAAGGGAAGAAAAATTCACAAATATAATTTTATGATGGCAAACTGCTACAATACAGTATTTCAAGCAAATGAAGTCAGTCTCTCTCTCTCTTTCTCTCTTTCTCTCTCTCTCTCTCTCTCTCTCTCTCTCTCTCTCTCTTTCTGTGTGTGTGTGTGTGTGTGTGTGTGTGTGTTAAATACACATTTACAATTTCCCTTAAGTCTATTATGACTTATTTGTGGCTTTAAATGAAGATATTTATATCCAACTTAATTTCATACATATTGAAACATGAGGCTATTCATTTTACTGAACCTTTGTGTAATTATCAATTATACAGTGAAATGAATTACTCAATGAAAATTCAAACAGGGCTGTTCCAACAGGACATTCAATGTATTATGACTATGGAGCATGGCTAGCTCCTCTATCACAACCTATGTAGAAGCTGCATTATTTTCCCTGTTCATCTATAGAGATAAGCACACTGCCAGGAACATTTAGCCTACTCAGTTATTTTCATCAAAATTCATTCATTTATGAATTAATAACAGGGAAAAGGGAAGGGGAGAAGGAAGGAAAAATAGAAAGAGAAGAGTTATAAGGAAAAAGAGGAAGAAGCCAATGAAGAAAGAAATGAAGGAAGAAAGATGCTGGGGATGTCTTTCTGTATGCTGTGAATGTGTTGCTCTGATTGATTGACAAAAAGAAAAACAAAAGAAAAGAAAACTCTGATTTGCCAGTAGCCAGGCAGGAAGTATAGTATAGGCAGGACAAGAGAGGAGAATTCTGGGAAGAGGAAGGACTGAGCCAGGAGTTGCCAGCTAGACACAGAGGAAGTGAGATGTAAAAGTACCAGTAAGTCACAAGCCACATAGCAACTTACAGATTAGTAGAAATGGGTTAATTTAAGCTATAAGAACTGGATAGCAAAAAGCCTGCCATGATCATACAGTTTATAAGTAATATAAGTCTCTGTGTGTTTACTTGGGTCCAAGCAGCTGAAGGACTGGCGGGTGAGAGAGATTTGTCCTGACCACAGACCAGGTGGGACACAGGAACACTTCAACTACAGAAAGAAAGGTAGGAAAGAATAGAAGGAAAGGAGAAAGGGGGAAAGTAAAAGAACAAAAGGGGGAAGGAGAAAAGACACATTGAAAATAAAGCAAACATCCCACAGCAAAAATTAGCCAGACTCAAAGTCTATACATCAATCTCTAAAAACAGTTGTTTTTAAATAAAGATTGACATATATCTCAAAAATAGTGGTGACTATCATCAGTTTCATTGATTTTGTTGGCAAATGATGTTATTTTTCAGTGTTAACAACTGAGTGTGATGGTATCAGAAACTAAAGTCTTAAATAAATGAGACTAAAGGAAGGCAAGCATGATCAGCAGGTGCCAATCGAAGGGCCTTTCTATAACTATGTCCAGTATTGAACTTCTGAGCTGCTAAGAAAAGGATGATTGTCAAAGGGTAGGGGGAGAGTTCAGAGGTCACTCAAAGTCTATGGGACACTTTACCAACTTCAGGACTGGCAACAACTTATTCATCACTTATAGCTTTCATCACAAAACACACTATCTTCTCTACTATGCAGAAATGATGGGAGGGAGGAATGAATTAGGAGGAAGACAGGACTTGGAACTGGAAGAACTGTCTTTGAGTGCATCTACCCCTCCTTCAGCTGCCTGTTACTTAACTGAATGTATAAAACATGCATAATCATGAACCTCTCTAGGGTGGTTCTGAATCCTCATCCATCTGAAAATCTCCTAATAACTGATAGAATCCTCAAGAGTGCAGGGAGGTGTTTTCTTGCCCAGAGATAACCAAGGGAAAAAAAAAAACCTACATTTAGGAGACAATTGAGAATTTGCCCACCTTGGTTTCATCTGTATAATTTGCAAAATTTCAGTGTATGGCCCTGCAAAGGGAGCTAACTACTTGCCTTTGACTTTCAAGGATTTGCAATGAGATTCAAAATGATAAGGCAAAAAGAATTAGTTAGGGAAAAATTCAAAAACACTAAGTTTTACTGCCAAGAGTAAATTTATTCTAATCCTGAAGTCTCTCAGTGGGAGACTACCCCAGAATTCAATTTGCATAGATAACACACTGACTGTGGACCAGAATCCACAACACATGACAGTTTCTGAAAAGTAGATGACTCTATGGAGTACCATTATCTATTTTACCTCTTATAGAAATGCAATTGAGGGACTGAAGAGACTCCTTGATAAGTAAAGGGTTTGTCATACAGTGTGAGTACTTAAGTTCAAATCCCCCCAAGCCTCATAAAGCCAGATGTGGTAGGGAACATCCATGACCCCAATATTTCTGTGGTGAGTTGGGAAGAAGAGACAGGAAAATTCCCAGAAGCTTGAGAGCCAGCTAGCTTGGTGGGAAGAGCAGCAAACAAAAAAGTCCCATCTCACACAAGGTAAAAACTGAGGAACACTAGTGGAGTGTATCCTCTTACCTGCACATATGAAAACATGCAACACACACACATCCACACACAAAAGAATGAGAACATGGCTTATGCTTAATTGCAGTGTAGAAATGTATCATTTTTCAATGACACACACACACACACACACACACACACAAACACACAGACAGACACACACAGACACAGACATAAACAAGAAGTCTACTAAAACTTAAATGAAGAAATGGATCAGATGAGAACCTAGAAATTAAAAGTTCAGTTTCACAGGAGCTTTCCAGAAACAAAACTTCTTACCATATAGTTAATCATTCATTCTTACTTGAGTCACGGATTTCTAAACTCTGCTACTGATTGAAGCTTATTAACACCTAACAGAAAAGTTGATCAGATTAATACTGGTTACAATTTTTTTAGGGAAGGGCAAAGATTTCATCAGCCTCAGATTTGAACTTGAGATCAAGTTTTGCCACTCATTATCCAACTGGTTAAAAGTTCCTTTGCTTGATAAACATCAATTTTCTCATTTGCAAAAGAGACATATGAACAGCGACTCATTGCTCATTGAACATAAAGTGAGATGAGGTAGAAAGAGTATTTGTCACAATGTCAAAAATTACATGTTCAAAATAAGCAAATCAGGCTTAAGCATCAGGGTGTCTAGCCCTTTGTTGGCATTCAAACCTCTATACCTACAGTCAGTACATCTCAGATTCATATGTGTACTGTATTTGTCTTGTTTCTAATGATTAATTGTTTCCAATATTCAATCAAAATGGAAACTCAAGACAAGTAGTCTAGGGCTACCCATACCTATTTCATAATCTTATGAACAGAGGTTCAAGTTCAGCAGATGCCTCATATGCAAGAAACCAAACGTTTGTCTTCCATTAATTCATGTGCTTAATTCTAAAAGTAAGACATGTTTTTATTACTGTAGCTCTATAGTAGAGCTTGAGGTCAGGGATCATAATGCCTCCAGAGGTTGTTTTATTGTACAGGATTCTTTTGGCTATTCTGGGTTTTTTGTTTTTCCATATGAAGTTGAGTATTATTCTTTCCAGGTCTGTGAAGAATTGTGTTGGTATTTTGATGGGGATTGCATTGAATCTGTAGATTGCTTTTGGTAAGATTGCCATTTTTACTATGTTAATCCTGCCTATCCATGAGCATGGGAGATCTTTCCATTTTCTGACATCTTCCTCAATTTCTTTTTTCAGGGACTTAAAGTTCTTGTCATATAGGTCCTTCACTTGCTTGGTTAGTGTTACCCCAAGGTACTTTATATCATTTGTGGCTATTGTAAGGGGTGATGTATCTCTGATTTCCTTCTCAGCCTGTTTGTCAATTGTATATAGGAGGGCTACTGATTTTTTTGAGTTGATCTTGTATCCTGCTATGTTGCTTAAAGTATTTATAAGCTGTATCAGTTCCTTGATTGAATAAGATATGTAAATGTGAAAGGAAGGACAAAGTTTGGAACTCAATTTTCATCTCATGTTTAGATGGTATCTAATCTAACATGAACTCATTAAATGAATTGATGAATGGAATAAGTAAACTAGTAAGGGTAGCCATGAATTGTTTTTTAACCAATGTAATTACTCAACAATGAAAGAATTGATATGGAAAACCCAAGATTACTATTGAAAATAACTGGAATATGAAATGTTTCGACTCAAAAGAAAATTCATAAACATAATAAAGCTTTAATTTTGCATCAAATAAATCATAATTACCACTCATTTCACACCCTCTCCAGCTCATAGGACTAATCATTGCAAGATGGCTCAAAAATGACTTTAAATAAAACAGTTTACTGTGACACCCCATTCCATGAAAGTTTCTAGATTCAGCCTCATGAATTTTGTGTGAAACTGAACAATGCTGTAAACAATATGAATAAAAAATAAAAAAAAAAACTGGTAAGTTCCACATTGGGGTGTGGAGTATATTGCTATGCAACCTCCTTCTGAGTGTTGTTGGAAATAGGGTTATCACTAAAGAAATGTGTAACACCTGCTGTGAATATAACAGTCTATAGAGCTTCACTATGATTTGGGGGTTTCTCTGTTTCCCTATATTGTATCACTTATTTTAGCTCATCAGCCTTCCTATCTCCCCAAAGGGATAATATCCCCAAAGTAGTCTGCAAAAGTAAATATTTTCTGTTATTGGTAGAAGTCTGGAATCAAACAGATGTGGAATGGAAACAGACACTACTGCTTAATAGATTTGAGCACTTGAGCATATTTGCTGACTTCTTGTGGTGATCAGTGTCTATCAGAAGTTCTAAGATACCAACATATACCAAATAACCAACTTTTTTTCTCCTATGCTTCTGCCAATAACAACTTGTGAATCATCAACAATTTAGTCAGGTTAGACTCTGAATTGATAGATATTTAGAAATGGGATATTAGTGTGTTTCTGGCTTTAAAAATATGTGTGTCCAAAAACTTTAATACCATATAGTACATACTTATCATCATCATAATAAACCTGGTTTGCTCTTTCCCCTTGAAACATCTTTGAAAAGATGCAAGGCAGCTTTCAGCATCTTTACATTGAAAAAAGTTACTAAAGATAATGCAAAGGTGGGTTGAAAAATTCCCCACTCTCCCGGTTAATAAAAACATCACAATTCAAGCTTAGCTCTTTCTGTTTCTACCAGTAACATAGGTTTGCATGATTTCTTGGGTTACTATGAGGTCTGAAGTAGATCCACACTGCAGTTTTTATAAGAGACTCATTAAAGTCGCCTGCCTCAAAATAAACTAAGATAATTATTTTTTGAGGGCTCATCTCCAGGCCTATTGGACCATGGAGCTTTAAGCCCTGAAATTTGAATTTTTAATAAATTATTCAGGTGATTGCTTTGATAAATGAAGTGTCATTGTCATTGTTTGCCTGTTTTGGTCATTTTAGGCTACTTTAACCAAATTAGAAAAGACTAGTATTTAAACTTGAAGACTAAATATATATATATATATATATATATATATATATATATATTTTTTTTTTTTTTCTTAGTTCAGAAGGCTGAGGATCACAGTTCCAGGATTTGATCACTGTTCAAGGCCACTTCCTGGTTCACAGATTATCGTCTTGGGATGGGCTGACATGACCAAGAGAAAGGGTTCTGATACTTTCATGGCATATAACACCTGAGTACAAATGTCTTCAAAAGGTCTCATTGCTAAATGCCATCTCTCTGAGGATTAGAGTTCCAAAATAAGAATTCGTGGGGTGGGAGCTTCCCAGGACTATAGGGGTATGCCTTGCCATCACCCAATGTATGGGGTGCTGAGGATCGAATACTGAACTCTAGCAACTGAACTACATCTCACCCTTCCATGTATTTTGAATCACATTAAATTAGTGTACATAAAATATCTAATACAATGTCAGTGCTAACTAAGTATTTGTTATCTGTGCTGCTTTAGGAAATAATGAGGGGAAAGCCTGAACATATTCAAATTAGCTATATTTTTCCAATTATTTTAAAATCCTGATTGAATACAAATATGCATAAATAATAAATATGAAGAATTGGGTATATGCTGCTTAATTTCCAAATATTTGTATCTTTTAAAAAATTTCTAAGATTTCTAATTTTATTCAAAAAGCTTACTTTGTGTGATTTCAGGCTATTTAAAATTTGAGACACAATTTATAACACAGTTTATGGTCTATAATGGTGAATATTTTACTAGGCCCCGAAATGATGTATATTCTACTATTAGATGTGGTATTACATGAATGTTAACTTTATTAAGGTTATTGGTGAATGTTAACTTTATTAAGGTTATTGATGTTGTTGCTTATCTCTTCTATAGCCTTAATGACTCAGAGGTCTTTTTGTTGGTAGATATTAAATGTCTAATTAAAATTCTAAATATTCTTTTAAGACAGAACTCTTGGGTAAAACAAATATTAATCTCATAGGATTTTTGCCTCTAGACCTCAAAATCTATTCCCTCCCCACACACAATGTATAAACTCACAGAATCAAATCCTTCACTAATTCTCAAGTCTAAAGTACCTATCTCTATGTCATCAAAATCAGATATGGCTAAAATTCAACGTAAAAATACCTTACCAGCTGTGAACTGTGAACTTACGAAAGAAGGTAATTACATGTTTTCAAAATAAAATGGTGGGGAAAGAGCAGGCTAGGTGTTCTGACCCCTAAAGCAAAAATGGGAAGGTGAGATTGGTCACAAGTAGGTTCCACTCCCAAGGCAGTTTCATAAAAGACCTTAAAGCTGGAGGGAAATTTTTCTTGGGTTGACATTATTATTTTAGACTAACTAGGATGGTCTTCATTTCACTTTTAAGGAATCACTATTCCTAAACCTACTCCCAATGGACCTAAGTGACAAGAAGAATACAAAACAAAACACACACACACACACACACACACACACACTACTCAAGGTATGTAGTGGTGGCACACTCTGTAGTGGGATAATGCTTTTATACACTGGTTTAATAAAACACTGATTGGCCAGTAGCCAGGTAGGAAGTATAGGTGGGGTAAGTGGACAAGGAGAATTCTGGGAAAAAGAAGGCTGAGTCAGGAGATGCCATCCTGCCATCCAGGGAGCATCATGTAACTGCACACAGATAAAGCCACAGAACATTTGGCAACATATACATTAAAAGAAGTGGGCTGATTTTAAATGTAAAAGCTAGTCAGTGGTAGGCCTGAGCTAATGGTCAAGCAGTTTTAATTAATATAAGTTTCTGAGTGATTATTTTATAAGCAGCTGTGGTGTCCGTGGGACTGGACAGGACTGGAGAGAACTTCAGCTACTACACTCCTTTAATCCTAGCACTCAGGAGGCAGAGGTAGGTGGATGTAAGTGAGCTCAATGCCAGCCTGGTCTACAGAGTGATTTCCAGGATAGCCAGGGGTACACTGAGAAACACTGTCTGAATAACCACAACAAAAACCAAAATATTTTCAATTTGGTAAGATATAATAATCTAGTTTACTGTCCACTTGAAGACTTTGCTAGAGCAGGATCTAAAGTACTCACACACACATGTGGTCCAGAAAAATTTGTTAGAGATTTGTTATGTTTCTCTGGCCATAACATTAGGAACCTATTTAAATTTAACACTGATTTTACATGTAGGGTAAGCTAACCCCCACCCACACAATTCTCTCCTCAAAGCTTTTCTCTAAGAAAAAGCATATTGTCAGTAAGTACTCTATTCTTAATCAAGTTCAGGCTTTCAGTTGTGGGTCAAATGTATCATGAGGTCTCTAAAATATTGCTGTAAACCAGCAAACAGTAGTTCTGGTTTTCAGATGCAGGGAATGTATTGAGGCATATATTTTAGAGTTTGTGCTACCAAAAGTACATCCTAAGGAAACAAATGATATATTTATCCTAAGCACTGCGTGGCCCAGGTAGCCAGATATGATTTGTTGCATAGCAGAACTTATTCAAAAGCTAGGAAAGAATCTCTAGGGAGTTGAAAATGTCTGAATTTCCATTTTAGTCCTCAAACTACATAAAACAAAGACTTAAAGAGAAATGGGTAAACATGAAGAATAGTTGACTAGTAACTTGTGAAGGTATTTAAACAGAGGGGGGAAAACAGAAAAAAATGTCTTTACTACTGTATAGGGACTACCTGACTCTGAGTATAAAGGCAAAAAGGGAGAACCAACAGCTGGCAGGACTCATCTGGTGTATTGCAGAATCTTGACCTATAGATTTTTGGACACCTTGGCTTACAAATGGACATCAGTAGGTTTGTCATCTTTCTACCTTCTGGTTAGAAATATGAAGTATTTGATACACATAGATGACATTTGCCTTGAGTAGAGGATATCATGTATATTTAGAATTGAAATGGAGTGTAGTGGGCATTGGTGGAATAACATCATTCATACTCTGGAATGGAAGACAATTGGCTTAGGTCCATCACTGTGCCATATTCTTATAGCTTGTGTTATAATGTGTTGATGTCATTAAACCATGACCACATGCCATTCAAGTAAGATACCTTTAGTTTATCTGTTAGATAATTAGGGAAAGAGAGAGAGGTACACTATCTGTCTTCTATCGACCTATCAGTCAATCAATTTGTCATATATCATTGCAAACATTATGAAAAATACAAAAATTAACATATATGAAAAATTTTAATAGTAAACTGTAGTCTATTTACCACCTAAATTCTACCCCTGATAATTTGCTTACTATATCCATCTATCTATATTTTCATCTTTCCATCAATCCATTTTATTATTGATAAATTTCAAAGACATTTCAGAAATCAGTTGGCATCACTACAGCTAATACACCTTTATATAACTGAATTTGATATTTAATTATAGTTTTCCCTTTGATATAAAATTTGTATATAAGGAAAAGGACAGGCAGCAACTATGTATTTGCAATATAATGGAGAATGCATATAGAACTGTTATACTACTGTTATACTACAACCCACACAACATTACTCAACACCTAAGACAGTGTCTACTTCATACTCAGGAGAGACCTTTAGAGTCTATAATCCCTGTCTTTCCATTTTCCTGACTATGGGCAGACCACATATGAATAGTCATTTGTTGTTCCTGATAGCTATTCTGATACTGCTGGCATCATGCCTTCCCATTCATATGGATGATATATGTTCTCTCAAACTGTTAGTTTACATGTGCCCTTCCTCCTTTAAGTTCTCAGGTATTTAATCACAGGAACTATAAAAGTAACTAACCAAGGTTGTTTGTGCACATACTGCACATAATCTTTGAGGACAGCCATGTGCTGGGCATAAAGACTATGACAGTGCTGTTTTGCTTAGTATGGGTGCATTTCATTACAGGCTGCATCTAGACAACAAACATATGTTCTCTATTTTCCCACACCTTCATTGCACTGACAATTAGCAAGTACTATTTATTTATCTTTAATTAACACCCAGTGGTGTGTTATCTACAGCTTAAATATTCCAAAACTTCTTTAATGCTCAGTGTTCAACAATACTTTTCCAATGCTCATTGCCAAGAAGAGATTTTTTATAGAAATCTTATAGACACTTCCACAAAGGCCCTAAGAGTGCAGAGCATAATGACCAATTACTTTACAGCTAAAAATGTGTTTAAGAATAAACAGGTTCAGTTTCCCCCGACTACTCAACCAATGCCAAAAACAATAAAGAACTTTACTACATTTAATAAATATTTCATATAGAAAATTTGATACAAATTCCCCTTTCTTGAGTTTTACTTTAAAAATTGAACAAGTTGAGTTATTTAGAAGAGTTTTTCATTTTCAGTAAGATAAGGGAACCTGCTTTCCCTGGAGTGAAATA
This sequence comes from Peromyscus leucopus, assembly GCF_004664715.2. Taxonomy (NCBI): domain Eukaryota; kingdom Metazoa; phylum Chordata; class Mammalia; order Rodentia; family Cricetidae; genus Peromyscus; species Peromyscus leucopus. Next base: position 1,209,796 of record NC_051083.1, read on the forward strand.
TGCAGAAATTGCCTGAATGTTTGAAATTTAAGATGTGACCCATTTTCCATCTAGACACCTGCATTTCACTAGTTGTGATTTCATAGGCAAAATAAATTCCCCAAAAAGGCACCACTATATCTCTGAGGAATAGAATCTCTGAATTTTATTGGACTGATCATGTTACATGGCATTTAAATGTAGTATTTCAACTTTACATTCCAAAAGATTGTCCGTATAAAAATCAGTAAATAAACATGGCCATGTACACTTTTCTGAGTAAAAGTCAATGGTCAAAGTCAAAAGGTAGAAATAAATATATAACTCTCAGGTGAGAAGCAGTGAGGCAGACAATCCTGAATCATAAATTTTGCCCTACTTGACAGGCAGGAAGAATGTAAGCTAATGATGTGTGAAAAGTACAAATCCACTTGTAGATGACTATCCATCTTCAAAAACATGACTGAACAGCACCCAAAGCAAGCAGGTGCAATCTGTCTAGACATATACAGCTACAATGTCCTCCCTGTTGTCTCTCCTTAAGTGATGGGTAAATCCCTTGAGTTAGAACATCATTCATATCATCCATGTCTAAAATAGAAGGAACTTGTGATTTTGGATATATGATGAATGATTATTATTTTTAACTAGCTAGTACTGTAACAGAGCAGAGGGGAAATAAAACTACTCACACATCATCAGAATTTAAATTTATGATTTAGGAACTGCCTGATGCCTTTCTGCAATGATGTCTGTAATCTTCCAATTAGACATCTGCTTGTGCAGCATGTGTTTCCTAAGCACCTCTTGTTCTTGATTTATCTGTTTTTGTGATAAAACAATTTTTTTAACCAGAATAATATTTGGCTGAGTATGAGATTATGTTTCAGGGTAGACTCATATGCCCATATTATTAAAAAATCTTGAGATGAGATCTACATCTAGAGAGTCAAGTTGCTTTTGTTTTCTTTCTTCCTGTCCATTTTTGAATTATAATAGTCCAATTAAATGAGAGCAAAGTACAGACAAGAGAAAGTTTATGGGTGCACAAAGTGAATATCACATTCAGAAGGGCTACACTCCCTTAAAAAACTATTTCTTTTATTTTATGTGATTATAATACAATTACATTGTTTCTCTTTCCCTTTCCTTCTTCCAAACTTTCCACACACCCCTTCTTGCTCTCTTTCAAATTCATGGCCTCTGTTTTTATTATTGTTTTGTACATGTATGTATATGCATATACACATATATTTCTCAATACCTAAGTACAACTTGCTCAGTCTGTATAGGGTATTTGTTTGTGTATTTTCAGTGCTGACCATGGATTGGCATTGGATAACCATTTGGTGTGCTCCTCCCTAGGGAAGACTTTCCTTCAGCTCTCAGAATTCCGTATTTGCCTGTTGTTCTGTGGGTAGAGTTGAGGTCACAAGGACTAGCCTCCTACATCTACTTGCTTTTCACAGCATGCTTATTGTTGTTATCCTAGTTCAGTTCATGGTTAATTAGTCATGTAAGTGAAACTTTAGGGAATGTAGCTTCTGACAAGACTCATGTTTTAATGCCTCATGGTTATCATCTCTAAATTGTCCATAATCTCATTTCAATTTGTGTTTTGTGTTTGGGGTCTGATGGAACACTGTCTGAAGTGATAAGTGAAGAAGACATGCATAGCACACTGGTGCTGCACCATATATTTCCATGTAGTGGTGTTGATGTCCCCCAGAGATCAAATAAAACTAGGCTAGATGACATTTAGGGGGATTGAGAACTAAGCCAAGGCAACTGTGTTACTTTATGAAATGTTAACTGGCACTGCTATAAATCCCGGAAGACCAGGCTTTCTTTCAAACCAAAACATGCTCTTCCTTTCCAGTTTTGTAAAATGTCTACGTGTGTGTGTGTGTGTGTGTGTGTGTGTGTGTGTGTGTGTGTGTGCTTGCATGCTACACACACATATATGTAACCAAGGAGACCAGAAGAAGGCATTGACTTAGGCAGAGATGGAATAGCAGGTGGTTTGTAAGCCACCTGATAAAATGGTACTCAGAACCGAAAGCTGTTCTCTAAAGGAAAAGCAAGCACCCTTACCTTCTTAGTCACATTTCTTTCTTTCTTTTTTTGTTTTTTTTTTTTTTTTTTTTTTTTTTGTTTTTTTGAGACAGGGTTTCTCTGTGTAGCTTTGCGCCTTTCCTGGAACTTGCTTTGTAGACCAGGCTGGCCTCAAACTCGCAAAGATCCACCTGCCTCAGCCTCCCGGGTGCTGGGATTAAAGGCGTGCGCCAACACCACCTGGCCTTAGTCACCTTTCTATTACACATAAAATACCTTTTAAAGGTAGAAAGATGATAATGACATTGTAAGAAACATGCACAGTAAAGTAGTTTTTCATGCTTTTTTAAAAAACATTACTTTTTTTGTTATTAGCCAAGCATTTATGCAAAAGTGATATATTAGAAGGAACGGGAACTAGAGGGCAACACTGAGATTCATTTTCTCATTCTTTTCTTACTCATTATTAAGGTTTGAATATTGTCAGGAGAACTTGTACCTGTCAAGTGAAGAGAGAATGCTGAAAACAGTTTTGTGTTTCTTTTTTATTCTCCCATTAAGAACCAAATCCATGAGTATCTATGAATTAGAAAGTATTAAGGATTTGTTCCCGACTCCCCCTTTGTATCAAGTTTGCATTTTCAAATTGTATTGCACAGTATAAAGAATAATAATAAAGCCCTGCTTGCAATACAAATTAATTTTTTACTTAGAAAGACATTGAATGATGAGTAACCATGGCAAGATGAAAGAGAAACTACAAGAGAAAAGAAAAAGCTTTAGAGCTCTTTGTACTTACTTTTTTGAACAGAAAGATTTGAACCTCCAGGATCTATATGTTAGCAGTTGGTCCTGAATGAAAAAATTCTTTAATTACTATGACAAATCATACTCCAAGAAATAACTGGAAATCTATTATAGACACGCCAGGTACATATCCATTATAAAGTAGATTATTTAGAGGAAACAATGATCCCATGTAGTCTCTGTCCTTCAAAACTGTATTCTCTGCATGAGTGTGAGCTGACTTCATTATCGTATCATCTTCCAAGCCTTTTCTCTATATAAACTCTTGTCTGGCTTTAAATCTTAAGTTGAGAGCTATGAAACATGGGTTCTTTGGGTTTTAGTGGTAAATGTGTTGTAATTGAATCCTCAAATCAGATCTTGCTATACCTTTAATTGTCCCCATCCCCTTTCCAGGGAACATACTTTTCCAGAGATAGTCAAATGGATGCATTTGGTACATTGCTTTCAGGCTACCATTATGCAAGACAACTGGAGATATAGATTTTAGCAGAATTCCATCAATATAAGGATCATAATGAGAAACAGAATGATGTTAGCAAGCCTATCCTGCTGATCTATAGTTTAGAGAATGTCAGTCAAAGATTTTTTACTATGACTTATTTTGAACCTTGAAGTGCTTAGAAAACATGATCAATAGAAATTGTGAACAAAACAGGAAAGGATTAGAATCAAACCTAACACATGCATGTCCACTTATTGGATAGGTAATGTTTGACACTCTTTGTCCAAGTATATGCTAAGTTTTTGTTTTGGGAAATGAGTGGCAGATGTAACAAATGGGTAACGATAGTTATTAATAGGCCATGAATCAGGATAGTAAGGATGGCCAGATCTCTCTATGGAAAGTATGGTCCTTATCCTCATTCCCATTTCTATTCTTTATCCTAAAGCAGAAAATTATTACAACAGAACTAACATGAGTATATACAAAACAAGCAGGGAATATGTTCTCTGAACAATACAGACCTGAACAAATAACAAGGACACATATCTGTGAAAAAATCAGCAGGAAGTAGTGGATGTCTTTTAGCTGACAACTAGCATATATCAATTCAGATTTTTTTGAAAACTGAAATTCACAGGAAGTATTTCAAGACAGTTATGCGCATCTAAAGCAAAGACATTTGAGTACCTCCCCCTCAATGCTGATTTCAAATGCCTAAAGAAATGTTTGTTTGAAAGAAGGGGTGATTTTTTGACAAAAAAAATGACTGATATTTGCTTGGAGAAGGAGATAAAAGATCCATAATACAAAATGAAAGAATAAGGCATAAATGAATCCATGAGGTCTGGGAAATTCAGGTGTAAGACTGCAAATAGAGCGATGTTAAAAATGGGGGGAGCAGAAAGAATCCAGGCAGGTACTTGTCACTTACAGTACTGTGAGAAAGAACTTTTAGTTCTACTTCTTGATTTTGAGATTATAATATAATTACAATATTTCTCCCTTCCCTTTTCACTCCTCACCAAGGAACTTTTTAAGGCAGTTGTTATAGAAAGAACTGTCTAGGTGCTTTCCAGTGCAATTTTTCTTTGTTATCATTTCTTGAGCCTTTTGCTACATTTTTCAAGTTCCTATGAATTCCAATCTGGATTTGAGGATGTAGCACTCTTTTTATTTCTCTTTTCTTTCTTTCTCTTTTTGTTGTTTCTTGAGACAGGGTTTCTCTATGTAGTTTTGGTGGCTGTCCTGGATCTCACTCTGTAGACCAGTCTGACCTCGAATTCACAGAGATCCACATGCTTCTGCCTCCCGAGTGCTGGATTAAATGCGTTTGCCACCACCGCCCAGGTTGCATTTCTTCTTGAGATGGCTGTCATACTGTATTAAACAAAAGAAACAGACAAATACAGCCTGGTCTAGAGAACAGACCTCCAGAATACTGATGGTGGGGAAAAGAAATCTTGTGCATGAAAAGCTATCGACTGGACAACAGGAAAATTAACATAATCAAAGACACTGGTACTGTACTGGTGCCGGAGGACAGCAACAGGGCAGTGACTGTGTGGCTCTAGAGCAGAATCCCTTGGCATTATAGAAACTTAGAAAAATATTCCAATGCAAAAAAGAAAAGGGGAGAATGCTGAAGTAAGTTCAATGAAGGGTGATATGTTTATTTCTTAATACATCAAGCATAATAATGTGGATAATAAACACAAAGGCTTGAGGTTATGAATCACAGATCATTCACATTCTAGTTATTATATGTTATCATTTTTAGATTGTGTCACTGTCTCAAAGATGGATCATTTTCTATATTTGTTTGTTGAAGAGCTATAAATGAACAAAATGCATATTAAATTAATGAGAATAGTGTTTCATAATTACTAAACTCATTATTATATATCAGTTAAAATGTCAAGGTTTAGATCCCTTCAGAATTTGAAGTTACTATTTTAGAAAATTGAGTATATCTATCAGCAGTGGGAATCCAAGATCCTAACTCATAACTGAATATTAATATTCTGTAAGAAAAATAAGTATACCAAGCACTGTTTTAAATGAAGATTGCCTTAGTTAGTTTTCTACTGCTTTGGCAAAACACACTGAAAAAACAGTGTTTAATTTGGTGCACACAATTCCAGAGGTTTAGTCCCTGAAATCATAGCAGGAGCATGGGGCCAGGCAGGCAGGCACGACACTGGAGTAGTAGTTGAGAGCTTACATCTGATCCATAAAAACTAGGCAGAGAGAGGTAACTGGGAATGGCCCATAGTGGTCTGTGAACCCTCAAAGCCAACCCCCCAGTGACACACTCCCTCCAACAAGGCCACACTTCCTAATCCATCTCACACAGTTTTCCAATTGGTAACCAAGCATTCAAATATCTGAGCCTTTGAATCCATTCTCATTTAAGCCACAATAAAAATAACTGTCAAGGAAGTTATAAAAACAAAAGAAAGAATTTTTGTTTCAAAATATATTTTGAATTCCTACTAAAATAACAGACTGAGAATGTTGGATCTGAACTTAGAAAGTTAATTTTCATTACCATTCAAGTGAGAAAATTATTAATTTGATTACATTTCTCACTATCTTTATCTGAAACTACATCATACCCAGATTATCACATTGAAAAGACTTGTTCCTTAAAGATATTAAGTCTGAGTTTCATCCTGCATATTATATAGAATACTAACAATGCAAGAGCTTTAGAAGCAATATAATATCTAAAATCCATCAGCATAAGCTGATTTTTAGTTTCAAAGAGTTTTTGACACTAGAGTGAAATTTACCTATTGTGAGCATGTAAACTAAAAGTTCAACTGCAGACAACACTGATTATTTGGATTAGAGGTGATAGATATGTCTTAGTCATATTTTGGGTTTCCTTCAATAAATGTTATTAATTATATTTTACAAAATAAATATTTTCTTTACTATGTATAAAATGAGATAAACAACTAGAAAATAAACATAAAACTTGTAGGCACTGATGTAATAAAATACAATTGATATATTATTAATATTCATCATCCAAAAGTTGCTATTTAGGATACATCATATATAGTACATTAAATATGTCCTTAAATCCTTTGACATTGCTTCCATTGAGAACTAGAGCCAATGTGTTCTTCACTGGGATGTATCTAATTTCACCCTATATATAGGGAAACTTGTGAGTCTAAGTTAAGTTAGGAAGCCTGATAGCTTCTTCCTTGCTTCTGAATATTTGCTTTAGCAGTTAGAGACCACCACTCCTTGAAATAACCAATTCAGCATTCTTTGTGGCGAGACCACATAGAGGGGCACTGAGCAATGACTAGTCATTTGCTTCCTGCAATCAGCTTGAGTCACCTGATATATTCTAGCCAGTTCAGCTTTCCAATCATGGCAGACTCAAAAACTTTACAGATGTTACTTTACTAAGTTTTGGATAATTTACAATGTAGGGAAAAGTACGGTGACCCTATACTTCATAAATGTAAAAAAAAATGTACAAAGTCCTAATTACAGTTCTTTCTGAAAGCATAGTTATTTTAGTTACTATAGTTTTTATTTCTAATAAAAACAGAAAATTAAATGATCAAATTACCAGAATTTTTTCCTACAATAACTCTTGTAGAGATCTGAAAGAAAAATATTTTCCCAATGAAAAATTTTAAAGAAAAGCCATAGGTGTCCATAGTTGAAAAACATTACCTTAGTTGCCTTTCTATTGCTATGATAAAACATCATGATTGAGGCATCCTATAAAACAAAGCACTTATTATGATTCCATAAGGTGAGTCTTCATCATAATGGGGAGCATGGCAGCAGGCAGACAATCACAGTACTGAAGCATTAGCTAAGAGCTTACATCTTGATTCTACATTTATCAGAGAGAGAGAGAGAGAGAGAGAGAGAGAGAGAGAGAGAGAGAGAGAGAGAGAGAGAGCTAACTGGGTCTAGCAGGAGTCAGCTCCCATCCTTAGTGACACATCTCCATCAAGGCCACATCTCCTAATCTTCCCAAACAGTTCTACCAAACTGTTCTACCAAACAAAGTCCTCAGACGTATGAGTCTATGAGGGTGACTCTCACCACAGGCATGTAGAAACCACTAAGGGGATTCTTCTCAATCACTATGTTTGAGGCTTCATAATTCAGCAAACATGCATGGCATTAATTCATTGTTACTTTAAGAAGTAATTACAGATGCAGCATAGAATATCTTCCCTAAGGGATGTTTATTAATTACAGTACAATTTTAGAAATTAATTGTAGTGGAAAATTGAATTAGTTTCCTTTTCCTTTTAGTGAGATTTTATGCTTTCTTTGTTAAAAAAAAATCAAAGAAAGACATGCTTGATTAAAATCTATTCTAAAAGATTCAGTAAAGTACTGATCTGTGCAACTATTACTTTTTATAAAGCCTGAAACAATTTAATTTTGGGGAACTAAATAGAGTGTGGAAACATAGAGCTAATTTCTTGTTTGAACATGGATATATTCAATCCCCAACATCTAGGATGCTTACATGCCATGGAGCTAAGCATGTAATCTCTTCATCTACTTCTTACAAGCAGAATTTTATATTTCATTTGGAAGAATAATTCACTTGGGACTGAGGAAATGGCTCAGTGGTTAACAGCACTGTCTAGGATCTAGATTCAGATTCCAGCACCCATGTCATAGCTCACAATGATCCCTAACTCCAATGCCAGGGAACCCAGCATCCCTTTTCTGCCCTCTGTCAACAACATACACATTAAACATGCATAAATGCAGGCAAAACACTCACATATACACACACATACACACAACCAAACAATTTTTAAAGCTTAAAAAGAATAATTTTGAAGGTACCATATACAAAGTCAATAATAAGAACAGCTACTGCAAAAATGTAACTAAGAATTGAACTTTGGACACTTGCCCTTTAATTCAAAACTAGAATAGCTACAGGGAATACCCTCCTAGATGGGTCACCTAGAGTTCGTTTTGTTTCATGGGATATAGGCATTCAATCAAAGTTAGCTTGAGGTTATGAATCACAGATCATCCACATTCTAGTTATTATATGTTATCATTTTTAGATTGTGTCACTGTCTCAAAGATGGATCATTTTCTGTATTTGCTTTTTGAAAAGATATAAATGAACAAAATGTATATTAAACTAATGAGAACAATGTCTTATAGTAACTAAGTTGATTATTATATGTCAGTTAAATTATCAAGGTTTAGATACTTTCAGAATTTGAAGTTGATATTTTAGAAAATCGAGTATATCTATCAGCAGTGAGAATCCAAGATACTAACTCATAACTGAATATTAATATTCTGCAGGAAAGATATTAAATTTTAAATTAAATTAAAATAAGTACACCAACACTGTTTAAATGAAGATTGCCTTAGTTAGTTTTCTATCATTTTGGCAAAATACCCTGATTAAGGCACTTATTTGTGGTAGGAAAGGGACTAGTTAGGGGCAGGGTCAAAAGTGATAGGTAGGGACAAATATGAGAACAGTGGCATACAGTATGGAAATTTCATAATGAAACCTATTAATATATATATATATATATATATATATATATATATATATATATATAATTATGTAAATCCAGCACAACTACTGATTGTTTCCAATTTTTAAAACAGGAAATAAAAAAATAAGCATTTAAATTTTTGGATGAGTCTCTACCATGCATTTACCCATTGATTAAGGTCCTGGGTTAAAGAAGTATAACACAGTCCTTTGCATTGTTCATCAGGGTGTCCATGAGACACCTGCCCCCCAAAAAACAATGTAAGTTATTGCCATTGATCTTGGTTATCTCTCAGAACTTGAGGATAAGACCATATTGCTGATGGCACCATATGCTTCAGTCCCAGGACTTAGAAAAATCATGTTAGAACTGAGTTGGAATCTTTCTCCTTAAGGGTTATCCCTTATAGTATTTGATGGTACTATGCATGCTACTAAGAGAGAAGTTAACAACAGTCCCACCCCTGTGTAAATCTTGTAAGCTACAATAAATACAATCCAGAAATATTTGTTGAATATTGTCACTAATATCTTGAAGGTACAGTTGTCTTTTTGGACTTAAATCCTACTCAATATGAATAAATTGTGCCTGGTACTTAAAACCTAGCCCAAATCCCTACTACTGGAGAGATTTATACCCAGGAGGAAAACCTACTGCTACCTTTTTCCTTAACTGGTAGAGTATGCAACCTCCTTCTAAGTAGTCATCCTTATATCCACAGAGTGGATATAAGTGCAGTTCTCATCTATCATCAGGAAAGATTTTGAGGGGAGTAGATGAAGAATATTACAGAAAATCAAAAGTGGTAAAAGTACATAAAGTGACTGGTGTACATATCTCTAAATTGGACATCTGTAACATAATCATTATACTCAAAGCTCAGAAAATATCATGGAGGAAGGTTTGAAATGATTTTAACAGTCAGAGGACTTGGAAGATTACTATGAAATATTTTTTTCAGAGCCTGACAGATTGTTACACCCATGAACTCTCAGCAACATGCATACTTGAATAAAACTTCTATCGGAATACATCAGTTGACATTCTGGCATGTACAGGAGACAGGTTCACAAGGCCCAGCAGCTAACTTAGGCATTTTAGGCTGTTGATGGTTGTTGAGGGAAATGAGTCATTTTTCTTTAGAGACCAGAACATTGATAGTTTTCCCATGTTCTTAGCTCTACACCCATGTGCATATACACATACAGGCTATATTAAGTGAATTTAGTAGGATATATATTGTGCTTATATAATTATATGCATATATAATAATCATAGATGAAGATGAATTTGAGATGGTGATATGGGAAACACAGGAAGCATCTGGTAGGAAAGGAGAAGCAGATATGAGAAAAACATAGTATATAAAGATGTATGTATAAAATTCTTTCTTTTAAAAATGAATATGAATAATAAATGCTCATTTCAGCAGATGAAAAGACAAGGAAAATATGATACTGTGATGGTTTGAATAAGAATACTCCCCTTAGGATCACATATTTGAATGCTTAGTCATTAGAGAGTGACACTATTAGTGTCCTTGTTGGGCTAGGTGTGGCCTTGTTGGAGAAAATTTGTCATTGGAAGTGGGACTTGAGTCTCAAGGAGCCAAGCCAAGGCCAGTGACTCTCTTTCTGCTGCCTGCAGATCTGGATGTAGAATTTTCAAACTACTTCTCCTGTACCATGTCTTTTAGCATGCTGTCATATTTCCTGCTATGCTGATAATGGAATAAACCTCTGTAAGCAAGTCCCAATTAAGTGCTTACTTTATAAGAGTTGCATTGGTCATGGTGTCTCTTCATAGCAACAGAACATTGACTAAGACATATGTACACCGTATACACAATGTAATTTTATTCAGCTGTGAAGAATAATGAAATTTGCAAATACTTGAATTAAGTTGAAAAAATTATGCTGAGAGATGTAACTTAGGTCAAGAACAAATGCCTTACTACTTATGTTCTTTCTCATATGCAAATCCTGGTTTCAAGTCTTGAATTCTGTTTAATTTGGAGTACCTGTGGAAGCTAGAAAACTAGGAAGGAGACATGGAGCAGGTCACTTAATGGAGGGGGAGAATAGAATATGGACAAAATAGAATAGCTTAATATTGAATGCTTTATTCTGTGTTACACTGCCTCAGCAACCCATGAGGGAAGAATTGAATACCAGATATTTATTACAATTGGAATTTTTCTTTAAACTCTTTTTACTATGTTATCACTCTGTATTTTAAAGTGTTTATATATGTATAAATAAGTATGGCTGACTTCTACTCAATGTTACTATTTTGCTAGCTAGTCTTATTTAATTCTGTATTCTTCATGTGGAAATACTTGGATGTGTACACCATTCAAACACACACACACACACACACACACACACACACAAACACAGACACACATACACACACAGTAACAGTAGATGGAAAAATGACATAAATTGGTGCTAGGCATACTTATAGGCAAAATGCTTGTACACATAAAATAAACATAAATATATCCTTTAAAATTACATAAATTGTTTCATTTTTCTAGAAATATGTTGTAATAGTTCTACTATATAGCAAATTAGTTGAAGAATAAATTACGCAATGAACTTAATGTTTAAAGTGGCATGTAAAGAATACTACCATAAGTAAAGGTGCTAAAATAAAAATCAGGATACAACAAAGCAACACGTTATCATATTGGTCAATTATCAATTTCATTCATCAGGTGCAAATTTCATTCAGTGCTTTATGGAGCATGTACTAGAAGGATAAGGAAGTTAATATATACATTAAAGACATGCTCTTCATAAACTTTATGCCTGGCAGTTGTGGTGCATGCCTTTAATCTCAGCATTGGGAGGCAGAGGCAGGTGGATCTTTGTGAGTTTGAGGCCAGCCTCATCTGCAGAGTGAATTCTAAGACAGTCAGGGCTACACAGTAAAACCCTGTCTCTCTTGAAAACCTGAAAAAAATCTGTAATCAGCAAATTTACAGTTCCTACCATACACTAAATAACAGAGTAAATATCTCAAATATATATATGTATATATGTGTGTGTGTGTGTGTGTGTGTGTGTGTGTATGTGTGTGTATGAGTGTCTGTATATATATATATATATATATATATATATATATATATATATATATATAATTTATACTTAAAGATACAAACACCATGACTGACTATCATAATAAAGAAAGGTAAAGAATAATGAAAACTGCCTGCCATATATGCCACAAGTAGGCTGACACTTTGATTCTTTGTTGCCTTTGGGAAACTGTATCCTCAGGTTTTGTTGACTGGTTACTCTGAGATTTCAGTTTAACGATAGATCCTATTTTGGCTTGTTTGCGCTTGATGTAATAAAAACTGTGATTAATACAGGGGGGAAGGGGGTTTATTTGGCTGACATTTTCACATCACAGTCCATCCTTGATGGAAGTTAAGACAGAAACCCAAGCAAGAGCCTGGAAGCAAGCACTGACAGAGAGAACATAGATGGGCATGGCTTAACTGGCTTGCTATTCAGGCTCGCTTTCAGCTAACTCTCTCTTAACACAGCAGAATGGTACTCAGCACCCCCAAGGGCTAGCCCTTTGCAATCAATCATTCATCAAGGAAATGATCTAAAAATTGTCTATAGGGCAAACTGATGCAGGCACTTTCTCAATTGAGCCTCCCTCTTCCAAGATGACTTTACTGTGAGAAAAAACTGACAAAAAAAATTAACCAACACAGTTTCTTAAATTGCTGGAAACTTGGAAGTATCTCTGATATTTCTCTTGGTGTGTGATTGGAGAATTATTTTCACTTCCTTGCTCTAGTAATTATTGTGGGAAATAAAATAAGTTAAGAATGCAGGTTTCTTTTGACCAACAGGACCTCAGCTCTTAAAGTCCTCCCCAAACATCGCCAACAACTGGGAATAAAGTGTTCAAATACCAAACCTATGAGAGATAATATCATTTAAACCACTATAGAGAGAGTACCCTCAATGATTTCAAGATCTCCATGTATTCATTGTTTTTCTGTGATAATGATAAAATGTTCTCATAGAGGAAAGTAGAGGGGTAAGGCCTACAATTGCTAGAGGATAATCTACTATTGCACAAAAAGCATGGAAGCAAGCAGTGAAGTCATGATGGCAAGAGCAGAAGGTTAGATGATCACATTATATCACAAATCAGAAAGCAGAGAATGAATAGGAAGTAGGGCTGGCTCTCAAGACTGCCACAAATGACTCTCTTCCTTTATCAAGGTTCCACCTACAATCTGTCCACATGTTACATTCCAATAGCATACTTATGACATTTTAGAGTGTACTAATCCCTCCCTGGTACATCCTCTGGGATGACCATCGTGCCTTCTAGATGCTCACAGATATGTCATTACGGCAATGATATTTCAAATAGAAAATATTCACCAATACTCATTATTATCTGCATACTAATCAAAAGTCTGACTAAAGTGAGCATCAGGCATGTAATAGTAGTCCTGTGAGATTTGGAAACTCTGTTTGAAATAGCAGTTATGTGTTGTATTTTGTTTTCCTTTGGAAATTGTGGATCACTCCTTCTGCACATTTTGGTAGACATGTTCCTGCAGTCTGGGAGATGTAGTGTGAGATTTGAACTTTGTTCGTGGCACATGTGTTGTCCTTCTTTATTCTCAAAAACAAATTGAAGAAAAATCCCTATTCCCTTGAGAACTCATAGAACTATAAGTTAGGAGGTGAAGCATGCCTAGTTATGCTCTTTTCCTACAGCAGTACCTACCCTCTTCATACTCTTCTTCTAAGTAGATAACTGTGAAGTGGTAATATTTACCTAGTAACGTCTATATTCTGTGAGTTGGTTTATTCAAGTGCTTATGAACTTTCTCATTCTCAATGAAATTGAAGAGCCATAGCTCCCATTAATACACATAGCTCAATTATTTTTCTCATTATAACAGTGGAGGAAGAGAGCTCAAGAATTTTGGTAACAGTACTTGATTGTTGATCAGGTTTTAAATTATATGTTCCTGTTTAATTTGAAATGCTTGTTTCACATCCTGTCAGTAACTGAGTAGTTAAGGGGATATTATAACTAATATTGAAATGAGCATTGAGGAAAATGCACTTAAGATAATTTTTTAAAATTGTACATTAAGATATGAGACAATAGATATGATAATTAGCTTGAGAGTGGTGAGCATTTCACAGTATAAACATATTTTACATCCTTACATTGTACACCTTAAATGCATACTTTACCTATTATGCCCCAATTGAGCTAGGAATAATGTAAATAAGCCCATAACTTCAAAAAACATTGTACATGAGAACATTGCAGAAGTTTAATGCACATTTCTCAACCCACAGTCTGTGGTTTTATCAGTGTCTCACTCTTCCTCTTGTTGAAGAAGAAAGCATGTCTTCAACAATTTATTGAGTGACTGATAGGTTAACATGACAGTTTTTATCATTATGAGGTATGCAATTCATCATAGTCATTGACAAGAAGTGTAGCATATACCAGTAATACCAGCAGTCAGAAAGCTAAGGCAAAAGGATTATGAATTCATGAGAAACCTGGGTTCAGTAGCAAGACAATGTAGAGAGGAGGAAAGGAGACAGAGAGGAAAAGCTCTAAATTTCAAGAAGGCATGCCAGGGTACAGTTGGTGGACACCTTTAATCTGAGCACTTTAGGAGCCTGAGGCAGGCAAATTTCTGAGTACAAGGTCAGCCTGGTCTACACAAAAGTTCCGAGACAACAAGGCTATTATAGAGAAACCTTGTCTCAAACAAACAAACCAAAAAGGTACCAGTGTCCATTTCTCCATAGGGCTGAAGATTGCAAACTATTTCTTTTGTTCTGTGTGCCTGGAATATTAATAGACACTAGTCCAAAGAGAAAAGAAAAACTAAGCTACAAACAAACTTACACACATGCACACACACACACACACACACACACACAAACGCACATGCACACACACACAAATGCACACACACACACACATACACACACACACACACACACACACACACACAGAGAGAGAGAGAGAGAGAGAGAGAGAGAGAGAGAGAGAGAGAGAGAGATCCATCTTGACTTTCTATTTTGGTTTGTCTTGCTCTGTGTTTAGATAAGCTTTCCCTCCATTGCTCAAGTTCAGCTTTTCATCTTTCCATAGACTTTGAGTAAAGGTCTGTGCCTTCACACCCAGAAATATTAACTATTTTGGCAAATTTTTCTTTGTGGGGTGTTACTACTTCCGAGAATTAAAACTGATATCAGAGATGTGAATAATTTAATGGTCATACATGAGAGATGGACAAATTAAGGAAACAAATATTTATTCCAATCCAGTTAAAAATTCAGTCCCTACATTCTAGCCTCAGGAAAGTACTCTGTAGACTACTGAAAAAGAAACCTGGATACCAAAGGAGCCACAAAACCTTTCCCCTACAATCTGTCTTGCCTGCAAGATGTGCTGGGACGATGGTAGCACAGAACTTGTGGAAGTCACCAACCAATATCTGATTTAATTTGAGGCCTATGCCACAAGAAGGACCCCATGCCTGACACTGCCTGGATGGCCAGGAATTGAAGACCTGTGGTAGAACCACACATGACTGTCAAAAAAGAAAGAAATGAGTCAACAGAGAGTATTCCTTTGGCAGCAAATGTGGGAGTGTGCAGAGACACACAAGTCAGACATTATGTAGAGAGAGAATCTAAATTGGAAGTCTCCATTGGGTCCCTCACCTCAGAGACTGGATATCCCTGTACAATAGGGGAGGAAAGATTCTCCACTGAATCAACTATATAGGGCTCATTTGGGCTTACAGAGACTGAACTCGCAACCACAGAGCCTACATGGATCTGTACCAAGCCCTCTGTGTATATGTTATGGCCATAAAGTTTGTTTTTTTGTTGGACTCCTAACAATAAGAGCAGTGTGTCTCTGACTCTTTTGCCTGTTCTCAGGACTCTTTTCCTCCTATTGGGTTGCTTGATTTAAGGGCTTTTGCCTTTTTTTTCTTGTATCTTGTTTTGTTGTGTTTACTTGTTGTCTCTTGAAGGCCTGTTTTTTTTCTGAAGGGAAATAGAGGGGGAGTGGATCTGGGGAAGGGTAGTGGAGCATTGGGAGGAAGAGGGGAAACTGTGGTCAAGTTGTATTGTATGAGAGAAGAATCCATTTTCAATAATAAAATTCAAGTCAGCAAAACTACATGCCCTATATTTCAAGAATGAAAATTTTAAATGATAAATTATCCCTGAAGTTCTAAAAGAACAGAGATTACTATAGGAAGAATTAGTAATAATTCTAGATAAGTATATGTGTGCTTTTTATTTATTGTTTTGAGACAATGTCTCACCCCTCAAAAGATGGTCCTACACTCCCTTAGTAGTCAAGGCTGAAATTAAACTTCTGATCCACCCACCTTTGCCTCCCACATGCTAAGGTTACAGGTGTGTACCACTAAGCCAAGTTTCTGGAGGGGTTGGAATATGCTTTACTAGTACCATAAGGTTGTAATGTATTCTTTTCCCTGTATGTGGTAGGTTGCTTGGTTGTTCAACTCCAGAGTGAACATCTATTTTTTTCTCAAAACTTTATATTTCTCACCAGAAGAAACAAGTAATATAACATTGGACAAACTATCATTCTTATTATTGCCATCATACATCAAAACCTTGAGATCTTGTACCATGACCCTTTTAGAAACACAACATTAATACTTTCTTCAGGTTTTTTTTTTCTCCACAGTGAAATATTTTTTCACAGTAACTATTCTTGTTTTTTGTCTTGTGTCAGAAATGCAACTGATGGTTGCTTAAGAGGAGAGGGAAGAAGAAATGAGGAAGACAGATGAGGAGAAATGAGAAAAGAAAAAATGAAGAAGACAGAAGGTAGAAAGACAGATAGACAAGTCAAAGAGAATAGTGGGAGGTAGGAAAGGACAGGGGTGGGTGATAGGAAGAGAGGGAAGAAAGGATAGGGGTTAGGGGGATAGACAGAGGGAGGGAGAGAGAGAATGAGAGAATAATGGAAATCATTTGCTAACATCATCAAAAAGACACATTCCCAGGATTCAGATAATGCTAAGCAGTCCTCACAGGACCCATTCCTCTCTTGTTGCCGTTTTCAATTCTTCTTACCATTCTTCCTCTTCTTTCATGTTCAGCTCTCCCTGACTTCACTTCTCTGTGCACACAGTAAAGGAAACATTTCCCACAAACTTTAAGACTATGTGGTATTTACTATACCGACTCAGACTGAGACAATTTCAGTTCTGTTAATGTGTGTATTAAGTAGTTGTTTTTGAAAGGATGCTACATGGTATTCACTGAAAAGTCTGGAGTGGATTCTGTCTTTGTTCACAAGTCTTTTTTGGACAGGTAGGACATTGAAAGACAGCACTTCCACAGTTGTCTTTAATAGGCAGATTTGAAAGGTAATGTACTAAGAAAGGAGAAAATTGCCAGCCAACTTGTGCCACTAAATGAGGTGTTCAATCTTTACTTTTTAGTTCTTAGGTTTGTTGGACACTTCCAAAATGTTCCACAAGTGTTTACCTTTAGGTGATAATTCCATCTTATTTATTGTTAACTATATAATTTCCAGGTGCTAGAATACAAAGAATTTGGATCAATACAGCTTTTACACTCAAGAGAATCCTGTCCTCTAAGAGAAGACAGATGTTTTGATGTAATCAATCTGACAGTCCAAGCACTATTGAATCCCTTAGAGCTTGCAGGAGTGAAACACACTTCTCATGTTCAATGTACACATCAATTCTAAAACATTATCTAGCTAATTAAAATGCATGTTTACCTATATTTCAATAGAGCAAATGGAAAACAATATTACAAAAAGGGAAACAAAAAGTACCATATGGGTACACCACAGTTATCAAATTAATATTCTGGTATAAAATAGGAAAGTTACTTGACAGAGCAATATGTGACCTGCTTAGACACTTGGGAAATAAGAGGATGTTATCAGTTCTTTTAGAGCTTAAAAGAGATAGACTTCATTTTGAAAAATGAACAAAATCCATATAAAGAGAAGATCACTGAAGATTACCGAGATTATCTACCTATGATATCGCTTAAAATCAAACAGTGTTATCAGGAACATCCAGTGAGGTGATGTGCCCTTTGGAGATAAAAATGAACAGAGAAACAAGTGAGTTTCATTGCTTAAAATCCACCTTATATCTTCATCCACAGGAGGCAATTTCAATTAAAAAACCTCTCTTTAAATTAAACTGAGCCAAGAATAGGATTTATATTGGGATTTGTGATTTAGACATTTCTACTTACTGTTTTAAAATGATAAATGTCTCCACTGAAATTAATTCCATGATTTTAACTGATGGGTTCTTTGTGTGAGAGAGAAAAAATATACTAACTTGTATATATCAATATTCCGGTATTTGAGAATGTATTTCAAGTAAGATAAGCAGGAAGAGGAGATGAAAAGTCATCTGAAATATTTATATGGACATAGCATTGCAGAAAAGAAATTCTGATGGATTTCAGAAAGACAAATGGAAGAACTAGTTACTAATAAAAAACTGGAGGTTTTCTTCTTGTGTCACAGAATGGTCATCAAACACACATTCAGACAGATGTTTAGATAATAATATTGGATATATATATGCCAAACTTGCCCCTGGTAAAGCCCATAAGGCCTCAACTGGGAGCAAGCCAAAGAGATGGTCCTGCTCCAGGAAGGGCACATCTATTGGCTGTCCTGTGCCAAATCATGAATCATAAAAACATACATATATAGTAAAATTATATGAACTCAATAGGTTACATTTAGAAATACATATACATATATATACATATATATATATATATATATATATATATATATATATATACACAAATACACATGTGAATGCAATAAAAATATTGTTTCTATACTGGGTAAAAATGATTATAGATATGGCAGATATGGATGATAGAGGATATAGTATAAATTATAAGATAAATTATACACTTATAAATAGCAGATAAATTATAGATAGAATAACAGATAACTGATTGGTAGTTGGTAAATAAATGATAGGTAAGACTGACAGATGATAGATGGTAGATGATAGATAGATAGATAGATAGATAGATAGATAGATAGATAGACAGACAGACAGACATATTTAAAAATAAGACAAAACACTGAGAATCTGAAACCCAGTGGATATTGTCAAGGGAAACCGAACTGGAAGCCATCCATTCACTATAACAGAAGTGTGGTTCCTAAATACAATGACAGAGTCAATGCTACCTCAGAAACAGTGCATTGTGCTAACTGACAGTGTTTTCCATGTACATGATATTTTA
This sequence comes from Peromyscus leucopus, assembly GCF_004664715.2. Taxonomy (NCBI): domain Eukaryota; kingdom Metazoa; phylum Chordata; class Mammalia; order Rodentia; family Cricetidae; genus Peromyscus; species Peromyscus leucopus. The sequence continues at coordinate 1,228,950 of NC_051083.1, forward strand.
TGTATGAAAATTACACCAGGAACAATTGTACATCTGCTTCTATGTTCTTATAAATAATGAAGGGGAATTATTTCTTGATGATGTATGCTCTCCTGAGTTTGCTTAGGTCAAACCAATTGTGACCTAATTTTTCAAAGTTTCAAGGACTGCCCTTCAGCTCCAGTTGTTACATAAAATATTTATGACATTGGCCAGGACAAAGAGACTGAAAATGTTTCCAAAAGAAAAAATACCTCTTTATAGTTGGGTAGCCCAGAACATGGGAACAATCCTGTCAAAGCAACCAAGGAGGGAGAGAGGAGTAAACAACTTCAGTCATCAGGGAAACTCATTACAGGTCAACACTTCCTTTTACTGAAGGGAGACAAAAATAACCTTTGTAAGTCAGGTCACGTAGAATCAGGTGTAAACCTCCACCAGGCATTCCGTTTTCTCCACTGAGATCATAACTCAGAAACTAAATAAAATTCAAGGGATCTCATTACTACTTGTGTTCCTTGCAGCATCAGACATGCTGATACCATGCTTCTGAGTCGGAGGGAGTGTGTATTTCAGTCTCTCTTGCCCCTTTGTGACATGATGGGGTTAGAGGAGATTGATGCTTTCCTGTTTGTGTTTTGGGAATCCCTGAAACCTCCAAAAACATATTTGGTTCCATGGGAACAGGGAAAAAGAAGCAATAACATGTGAGCTGACCTTTACCTTTTCAGAAACTACTCTAACGTGAGATTCCATTTGAAAAGAAGCATGTCCCTATCTTGATGGTCTAAAATTTTCATATGAAGGGGCCAATTCTAAGGTTTCTTTGAATTTTAACACCACAGAATGACATAATTCTATGAAGAGTGAATCCACTGGTGATTCTAGCATCAGACTTATTTGGCTGATATTTATAACCCCACTTTGTACATTTTGGTTACATGCTGAAGAGAATGGTGTAGACTCAGGAGTGTTGAGTTTTAGCATTATAAGCCCCGAGTTCCAAAAAACTCTCAGCCATGGAAAAACTGGGTTGGTTCCACTGGGTGACTAGGAGATAGATGGGAGTGATCTCAGTGTACTTTATGGCTTCATCCATAGTCGTATGTTATTCATACCTCAGGAAATAAAGAATAAATGAAGGTATTGTTGATGATGCCCAAATCTAGTGTCTCATTTATTGAATCACCAGGGTTCCTGAGAGTATCAATAGCAGCTTATGTAGAGAAAACAAAGTGGCAGCAATCCATTAAATGCAGATAGCACTTGAAATACAGACATTTCTAGATGTTTCATCTCATTTGGGGTCCTTGAATATTTTGCATTAGCAGATTCACATTTTATCCATTTTGATAACATGCATTATGTGAGAGTTTCCCATGAGCTCACAAAACACAGTCTCCATTTCTCACAGTCTTCTCAGAACTTCTATTTTCTTAACTTCTTATTTGTCAAGTGTCTAGCCTGTCTTTTTTCCCTCATGTTTACTTTTGTAATGTCCTTGGATACTGTTGGTTTGGCAGGAAATCTTTGGTCCTCCTGTGTTAGTGCTTTCTCTCATCAGCATAGCAACAGTAATCACTGTCTCTTGAGGCTACTATGAACTGCTTATAGTTAATAGTACTATAAGTACATGCTACCTAAGATCTTACTGATGTTCACAACAGCCTTGTAACACTAATTTTCTCTTTCCTCCTCCCCTTCTTTTCTCCTTCCTTTCTACCCCTTTTCTTTCTTCTTTCCCATAAAAAATTAAAGATCTGGCCAAAGCGCATATGGAAAAATGGTAAAATCAAGACGAGAAATTCCAATTCTCTATGCCTGCTCTCTCAAACATCAAACTAATTTGCCTTCTTTTAACATATTTCTGTTACCATGATTTACTTCTTGTATTGTTTTCCAGTTGCCTCAGAAAATAAACTTTTTCAAAACCATATTCTGGAAGATTAGACAGGTGTTACTATACATATATAACAATGAGGATAACAGATATGTATCAGAAGTTTGATATTACTTTGCCTGGTGGTGGTGATGAACTCCTTTAATCCCAGCACTTTGGAGGCAGAGACAGACAGATCTCTGTGAGTTCAAGGCCAGCAGTCTGTAGAGTGAGTTCCAGGATATCCAGGGCTACACAGAGAAACCCTGTCTGGAAAAAAAAGAAAAAAGAAAGAAAGAAATCGATAAACCTAAAATCAGAGTTAATATATCTCATGAAGGACTTGGAATGAGTTTTTAGAGTTTACAAACTCTGCTAGGTATAGAGATATATCTAGTGAGATAAAGATGTCCATGTGAACAATAGACAACCATTTACACATAAAATCTATCTGTGTTGTTAAACAGAAACAGCTATGATGAAAGAAACATTCCACATGGATATACTTTATATCAGCATTGTTCCAATATGGTACCAGTTAGCCATATGTGGTTCCTAGACATTTTAAGTGTATTTTATGTGCTTGACCAACTAAACTTTTAATCACATTTAAATGCAATATCAACAAACACATGTTCCTAATGATGACCACGGTGAATGAATTTACATTGAGATTAGAGGTCTGGACAATAAAGCCCATGTATCCTAATTGGTCTGATGACTGATGTTACCTATAAGATTTATGTGAAGTATGATCATACATATTTTTATATACTTCTGTGTCTGTTCTGTGCCTTTATAGCATAGTTGAGTCATTGTCACTAAGATTCTCACAGGCTTCAATGACAAAAATATTTAATGTCTGGCTTGTAAAATAAAATATTTTACCAAGATCTTGTCTAAATGGTCACTCAGGGTCCAGCCAGTTTTTCACAGATTCTCCAATGGTTTTCAAAGATATTTAAAAGATTAAATAATCCTAACTGAATGGCTATGCTCAATATCAGATGACCAAGCTGATAGTAACTAGCACAGTATTCACATAGCAAGAGGGACACTGAGCTGAGATCAAAATAGTTCTGTCTTAAACCAGATCCTTAACAATATTAGCTACACAGATAAAAATGTCTCTGTCCCTCATCCATTAGTTAATTGGACTCAATGTAAACTGAATATAGATTTTAGTAATACTGCACATTTTTAATTATGAAGGCTATGTTAATTCTATATATAAATATGCATGTTAAAAGTAGCATTTGGTTATTTTTTTCAGTGATAGTTTGAGTTAAAGATGAGTCTGAATCCAGCTAGCAGAGTCTTACAGCAGCAATTAATAACATTCTATAAATGAACAATGAAGACAAGACTTGGTACTGTTCAAGGAAAAGCAACTTTGACATGAATTTCAACCAAAAAAGATTATCTCTCATTTAAATAATGGTGATTTGAATTTCTCATTATTTATGCCATTGTTTGCCTTTATTTGGTGCATATTTGAAACTGTTTCTAATTAGTAAGCAAAAGGAAAAAAATAAAGAACAAAATAAAACACCAAACAAACAAATACAAATCAAGAATGGAAAGCAGGACAAAGTGTTGGCTATTGAAGGACCTGAATCTTCAATGACTGAGATTGTTAGGATGTGGCACATCACATAGACCTCACTCATTAATACCCCCTTCCTGTTCTTTCTCATAGTGAGAACGCCTTTGAATTGAATGTAGAAACATAAGTTTATAACATGGCATTTTAAAAATAAAAGTAGAAATTTTCCACTTATAAAATGTCCAGAGATGTTCAATGAAAGTAAATTACATAAAGATCAAGTGTCACTATAGTTAATAATATTGCACACACACACACACACACACACACACACACACACACACACACACACACACACAAACAGAAAACACTGCAATGACCTGGAAAAATAATCCTGTTTTAGTTTCACATCAAAGCCAGAAGCAGAAGACACTGAGCCTTTTCTTCAACATCCACTTTCTTCAATGGATGCAAGTTACCTTCAGCCTTTTGCCACAGCTATGGTATGCTCATACAGTGTTAAGCAGAGAGACTAAAGACCCCCCAACTTAATGCCACATCAAATTAAAATCACATTAAAAGCCCATCAAGGCTAGAAGATTCAACAATCTCTGAGACTTTCATTGGTATAAATAGGAAATAAACAACACTAGCAAAAGTTGAAAAAACTGAAATTGTGAAATAATTATAGGGAAAAATCAAAACTAATGTAATATATATTTCGTCGCTAAATTGTCACGTGATTTTTAAGCTTGTTGAAAATGGATTATGGAAGCATGGTAGTCCACCCCATTGTCAGCCCCAATCATTTTTTTTCATAGTGTTCTCTAAGGCCTCTTGTCAGGATGAGCCTCTACTTTACAAAGGATCAGGCATATCAGATACATAAAAACAGAAAGCAGCTAAAAGTGTTAAAGGCATTGTATCCTTGAGAACAGCTAAAAGGTAAACTACTTCCAACAGATGTTGCTATGATTTTCCCATTTATCCCATGGTATTAATAACACCTACTGTAGGAACAGGAGGCCAGAAACTCATCAGTGGACAGACTATCAATCAGGAACTCCAGCATGGCTGCTGCTTCTCCAGTTGAGTTCTCTTAGATGTTTATAAGGTCTGGATTTGATTATGTTACCTCTGTTTGCTCTTTCAATCAGGCTACTTCAGTTCTCCCTGCTGGATGTTTTAAGTGCCTGAATTGATTATACTGTGCTGTTTGTCTGCTGTCTTGCCTAACTGCTATTTGCTATTTGTTCTTTTTACTTTTACTTACTACAAGCTTAATAAACTCCTTCATTTGAAACTGAAAGTACAGTTGCTGCTATAGATCATTTTCCAGACCACACGAAAAGATTTGCTTTTGAGTTTGTCTGAAACCAATATAATTAAGGGTGGCATATGACCATCATCAAGTAGAACATTCTTCTTTATTTCATGCTTGCACATTTTATCATAGGCATGGACATTTATGGCATAGTATCTCAAGCATTTTATAAAGTGAGATCTCAAAATTACAGTTTAGTTATAATTTCATAGTAATAAATTTTTAATGTCTTGAAGGCTACCAAAAATAAATGGAGAGAGGAGAATAAAAAACCTCTTTGAGTTCACAGTTCATCTCTATTTTGGGCTCACCAAATAATAATTTCTCAAAAATTCAAGAATAATGTCTCAAAACATCTGATGCATGTGTGATATCAGACTTTTGGTCTTGCAGCAACTACTTTTTAAAAGCCATTGCATAAGAACAACATAGTGAAGGTAAACCCGTTATATTATGCTGGAAAACAAATTTCTTACCTTAATTAGGAAGCACATATCTACTCTAGAGCTTTCCCTTTAATTAGCATGGTATACAGGGACAAGACTGAGTTACCTATCTAAATCTTGATTGATGTTAATCCTTTTCCCACTCTCTAAATCTCTCAATCATTATCATTTAAAATTTGCCATGAGAATAGTAGGAAATATTTACATCTCAAAATTGCCTAGAGGAAAAACATACCTAAACACAGGAGGAATACTAGGCATACTTACATTTAAATGGGAAGAAAATTTTAATGCATTAAATTTACAAATGATACATACCTCAAATTATTGATGATTCAACAAAGAGGCAAGACTCCATTAACCTTTGAAAGTAGGTCACACCACACATAAATTCAACTTAGAAAAAAAATTATTCCTATTATTGGCCATGCCAAACTCAAGTGATGGAATTATATGTGAGCAGAGTGATTGCAACCATCTTAGGTTTGATTGGCATGGCTATATGGGGAATATCACCAGCATGTATATACTAAGCTCTCTTGCTCTGAGAGTAACTCTAGATAAATAAGATAAATATTAGATAATTTGAAACCTAGACATCTATAGCTTTGAACTGAAAGGAAACCAAAGTAAAAAAAAAGTAGAAAAATTATTTTGTGCCTATCATCAGATAGATGCTCTCATATATATGTGTACAATTGTAAGGAAAGTCAGATGTGATGAGAATCTGGACAGGAGACAAAAGTGTGGGTTAAATAATTGTCATGTTGTGATGTAGGCATATGAATACACACATGTATGTAGACATATAGGTATATAGATAGATACAAAGACAGAATAAAGATATATATATATATATATATATATATATATATATATATATATATCCATAAATACAGAGAATCATATTATATTATGTAAGGAATACTACCATAGAGAGTTAAGATTAGGTTAAGATTTTGAGAACATTTCGAGCAAAAGAACACTATGTTCAAAGATCCTGGAACAGAGAGGAAATAGCATGTGGCAGAGGATGGAGGGAAGCTGAGCACTGTTGTTATGAAAAGCTCACTGGAATCATCCATCATAAGCAAGGTCTGGGTTCTGTTGTGGTCCAGTATGTGATGAGCACAGGTGTCAACTCTCCCGTCCTCCCAAGAGAAGAGCTGAACAAACTGAAAAGCAAATCTCACCTGAAACCCACCAGAGAATTGAAATCACAGTTTAAACCTCCACTTCATGAATGAGAAAGAAAACACAGATACAAACTCTAGGAAAAGAAACTGTTGCTGTCCTCTGGCAGGACTTGTGGAAGGAAAGTAACTAATGACTGCATGTGAGGCTACACTAGTTGAGCATAATGACCTCCTGTAGGGAGCACGCCTATAGGTTCGTCCAAAACTCTAGAGTCATCACTAAAAGTCCCACAGGATTCTTTGAAGGAAGGAAGGAAGAAAATACCTCCTTGGTTTTTGGCAGGAACACCAGAAAAGCTACTACTTAAAATACACCCAGAATATTCTATTTCCATTAACCAGTTTCTTCCCTCAAGGAGAAAAGAGAAGACTAGATCCAAATCTGCTTGAGCTTTAACTGAGCTGAAATGACAGAGGAAAGAAAACATTAGGTGTGGCAGGGTCCTGTGCTCTTCCCTTTCTGGGAGGGGGTGAGCAGACGTAGAGTCAAAGACACACACTCTAGGAGGCTGTTGAAACAAGCTCAGTTTATTCAGGAAGTGGCAAGCCTCATATACCATCCACCCCAAAATGGGGGAAGGTCTGATGAATATGCATCTGCTAGTGTGACATGGCTACCTGTCATTGGTACAGGTCATCTCAGATCATGTCTCATCTGCTGTTGCTAAGGCCCATAGGTAAACCCAGGTTGGCTTTCAAGAAGTATCTTACACACATGATCTCATTTACTGGTTTGGGCCAGCTAGCCTGTTAGTGCTGAGCCATCTCACAATTAGTTCTCTAGCTTCCAAGGGGATTCATCCCTTATACTTCTGGTCACATATGTCCAGAATAACTACAGATGCTGCAAATAGAAAACCAATGAAATTAGTTTTATACAATTTTGTTTTGTAATTCAGTAGCATAATTCTTAAGCATGGGTTTTGTAGATGACAATTTCCTACCTCAATGGCAAAAAGTTGAATATCCCCAAGAGCCTGCAATATGAGGTAGGGGTATGCTTAATTTCACACCCTTCTGGCTCCTTTTTACATCTTACATGGTAAGGTGTAGAGCAGTATGCAAGAAGAGGCCAAATACATTGAAGACCAGTGCAAAGTTACAAGTATGCAAAAAGCTGCACTCTTACAGTTTCTGCATGATAACAATATTAGGGCTCAATATAAGAACAGGGCTTTGATTCTAGTACAGAATTCAACTAGAAATGACAAGCAGAAATTTTAACAAGCTTTAGAATAACATCTACATTTACTCCAAGAAATACATATATATTAATTACTGGCATGAAATTAACCCTCACAAGAAAAGCCTTCTTTCAATAGTCCATGACTATATCAGCCAATTTTCCATCACTATGACAAAGGACCCCACATGAACAACTTATAGAGCAGGGTGTTTATTTTTGCTCAGGATGTCAGAGGCAGGTTTTCTTGGGACTATAGTTAGGACCAATGAAAGCACAGTACATCATGTCAGAAATAGTACCTGGAAAGCAGAAAGAGACAGGAAGGATCTAGGATGCCAACATCTCCTACTGTGACCAGCCCCAACTGCCCTAATGACTTCATTAATACAATGTTCCATTGCCTCACAAACTGGCATCACATATTTAGCACATGGGCCATTGGTAGACATGCCATATCCAACCTGTGGCCCTGAATCTCAACAACTATGTTAAAGCATGAACACACAATGCTCACAAAACACTAAGAAGAAGTGAATGCAAGCACAAGCACCACACTCTGACTTAACATAAGTGTATCTCAAAGGACCCATTTTTATAAACCATCAAACTTGGAAATAGAGATTCAACACATGTATTTTGAGAATACACAATCCAGTCAGGACACAGTAACTGAAAACTCAGGGGCAATCACTATTTGTGAAGCATATTCTAGCTATTCTAAAAGAATAGAAAAATGAAATTATTTAAAATGCATTAAAACCAAAAATGGTAGAGACCTTCATTTCCCAATCTAATTATAGAAGGAAAGGGGGTGACCATTTTATTGTGATGTGACTACTTCCCATGTCACACTTACCATTTGATTTTGGACATGTAAGAACAAGGAATTTTATTGACTAAGCTATACAAAACCCCAAGTGGATATAAAGGACCAAGAGTGCAAGTTAATTATAAAAACACAGTACTATTATCCAAGGTGATAACTGTGGTGATGCTAGAGTTGGACAGATGTTTTTAGCATTATTCCTCTGAACAATATGATTTTCTCCCATTTAAAACTGTAATATTATCATGGGGCATAATAACAGTTATACTGAATGGCTAAACATTTTATAACTACCATTCACAAAAGAGTTAGCTTGTCTTTGTTAACATCCCTCACACCAATTAGAATAGCCAGTTGAAAACCCCTGTGAATTTAAAGTACTGAACAAAGTAAAAATGAATGGTGGAACTGGGATTCAATGAATCACGTTTAGATAACTCGATATTCGGAAAGAAGTAGCAGCTAATTAGCTCAGATATCTCACCTCAAATTAAGGGATTTACATAACATTGAGTTTAGTTTTTAAATTCTTTATAATCTAATGGCATAATAGTATATGATAGTGATCATAGTTTCACTCAGTGATAGAGTAACTAGCCAGGCATGAATGATGCCTTGGGTTCAGTCCTAGCTTCCTAATCAAGTTTTGGACTTTTGGTTAGAATCAAGTGAAATTTCCAGCTCCAAAGGTTAGATGAAAAGAAAAAAAAAAGAATACTAAAGGAGAGGGAGAAGGTGGGAGGAAGGAAGAAGGGAGGAGAAGAAAGAAGGGGAGAGGAGAGAAATAACCATGCAGATGCATGCATATCTGTGTTATTTAAAAAAAAACGACATTATTCAAAATGACCAAAAGGTGGAGGCAATCTAGGATCAAAACCAAAATAAACATGTAGTGGAATACATTCACTCTGGAAATGAAAGAACAAATACACTGGGACATGGAGGATCTTTTGAACCAATATCTGGGTCAAATAAGTCAGAAACAAAAGACCATATTGCATTATTTAATTTACCAGAAGCATCAGAATAGATACTTTATTGAGCCAAAAAAATGAAATTTTCTTTGTCCGGCATGGAATTAAGTGAAAAAAAAATGAAGTTACTGTATAACTGAGACATAGCTTCAGTTGTAAGGTGAAATTTTTTATGTAAAAGGACAGAGGTGAAAATTACATGCAACACAATCTGAATAATAAGATGTAGTTGGAAGATTTACTGTTTTATGGCTGGCAGGCAGTTGGGACAAATCTCTCCCACTCGAGTCCCCCAAGTAAAAATACAAAGTCATATATTAATTAAAACTGCTCAACCATTAGCTCATCCCTACCACTGACTAGGTCTTACACTTAAACTTAGCCATTTCTGTTAATCTATATGTTGCCACGTGTTCTGTGGCTTTTCCTGTGTACTATTACATGCTGTGCCGTGGACGGCAGGATGGGGTCTCCTGACTCAGCCTTCCTCTTCCCAGAATTCTCCTTGTCTGCTTATCCTGCCTACTGGCCAATCATCATTTTATTAAACCAGTGTACAAAAGCATTATGCCACAGCAATAAGATACGGTTATTGATATCAAGAATTAAACTTAAACATGATCCAATAGCTAATTTGGGGCTATTAATATTTCCCTACAATTAAAATTGAGAAGTTCAGAGGATTGATGCTGGCTTTGGCTGCACAGCATAAATGTACTTTGGATCAGTGAATCATGCACTTAAAAACTTTAAGATGGAAAATTTTATGACTTTCATGAAACCACAAGGCTCTAGCTTTATTTCTGTTGTTGATAAAGTACTCTTATAAAAGCAACTTCATCAAGAGGGGGGGACTGGACCTGCCTGGACTGAATCTATCAGGTTGATCCCAGTCCTTGGGGGAGACCTTGATCTGGAGGAGATGGGGATGGGGGGTAGGCTGGGGGGAGGGGGAGGGGGGCGAGAGGGGGAGAACAGGGGAATCTGTGGCTATTATGTGGAACTGAATGGTGTTGTAAAATTAAAAAAAAAAGAAAAAAAAGAAAGGGTTTATTTTACCTTTAAATTCTTGGTTGTAGTATCCAACATCAAGGAAGTCAAGGTGGAGGGGACTTAGAATAGTGAGTCCCATTACATCTACAGTCAAAGCCAGAGGGAAACCATGCACACACTCTTGCTTGTGACCAGACCCAACTCTGCATTGATGTAGTCCAGAATTCCTTCCTTAAGAAATGACACCACCCACAATAGGCAAGTCCTCTCACCTCAATTAATGTAATCAAGATAATCACACATAGACATGCTCACAGACAACTCTAATCTAGACCATCCCTCATTGAGATATTCTTCCTTGGTACATTGTATCAAGTTGACAACTAAAACTAATCATCACACACAATAAAAATGCACATAGACACTTAGAGAGAGATAACAAAGAAAAAGTACAAAAGAGAAAATAAAGCAGCAACATATGTCATATGCTGTTTTCAATATGTTAATAATCACTGAGATGTAAATATATCAATAAAGTTTAAAAGCTGTCAGGAGGCATTAAAATTACACTAAAAATATGGTGTTTTAATAAAACCTATGTTAACTATAAGGACATGATTCATTAAAGGCCAAGATCTTGAAAAACATGGTAAAACCAACCAAAATAAAGCTGAAGGAGATTATTAACTTTAGACCAAGCCAATTTGCCAGGGAAGTAAATTATCCATGATAAAGGGGAGTATTGTTTAGTAAGAAGAGAGGCAATTTTCTAAGACAATACAATAATTGTTAACATGCATGTATCTAGTAAGAGTATTTGTGAGTTGAAACCTGAAAACTATGAATGGTAGTCATAGATTCCAGCTCCCTGTTATCAGTAATTGACAGATCCAGTAGGCAGAACATCAGTCAAATGACAGTTATTACAAACTATCATCCATCACACAGATATTATTGACATTTATAAGTTATTTCATACAATAGCAACAGAAGACAGATACCTTATTAGCTGGCATGGAACATCTGTCAAGAAGAACACATCTGAAGCCATGCAATAATTCTTACCACACATAAAAGATGAAAAATCAAATCAGATAATAATTTTTATAAATATTTTTATTTTATAATTAATTTAATTTTACATATCAGCTGCAGATTTCCCCTTCATACCTCCTTCCACCCCCCAAACTTCCCCACCCATCCTCCCCCCATTCTCACCTCCTCCAAGGCAAGGTCTCCACTGAGGAGTCAGCCCAGGCTGGTAGATTCAGTTGAGGCAGGTCCAGTCCCCTCCTCCCTGAACCAAGGCTGAATAATCAGATAACTTTCAGATTAAAAAAAAAAAAAACTAAAACCAAAACAACAACAACAAAGTAGGAATTATATTATTTTAACTAAATAAATAAAAATAAATTTATAGAAAAATGGAATGTTTGCAAAAGCAGTCCTTTGAAAAAAAGTTGCAGGAATAAGTATTATAAAAGAGTTAAAATCTAAACTTAATAACCTAAAAACCAGAAAGTAAAAAAGAAAAAAATTAAGCAGAAGCAAATAACATAAAAAGAAATACAGCAAAAATCAGTACAAAATTTTAAATGTAGAGAAAAATGTTAAATCTGAAAGCTGGTTCTTTGGCATGATAGTAAAACTGACAAGTCTCCAGTTGGAGTAAGTAAGAAAACAAGAGGACACTACAAATTAATATTATAAAAAAAGAAAATGATACCCTTATTACCATGGCCATTTAAAAAATAATAAAGGGTCTTATATCATGTATACACTCATAAGTTTGTCAACTTATATAACATAGATTAATCTTCATGAGGAAATAACCTTCCAAAATATACAGAAAAATGAATAGTTTAATGTCCAGTAAAGAAATTCAAAATGCAGAGAACACAACTCAGAGGGAAAGAACACTGGCTTTCTTGGATAGCTCTGGGCTTCAGTTCCCAGGAATCATGCCCAGCTGCTCAAAACCATCTGTAGCTCCAGTTCCAGATCTTCTGGTATTCAGGTATACCTGTACTCATATACATGCAAATGCAAGCACACACAGACACAGACACACAGACACACACACACACACACACACACACACACACAGAGAGAGAGAGAGAGAGAGAGAGAGAGAGAGAGAGAGAAAGAGAGAGAGAGAGAGAGAAAATAAATCTTCAAAACTAAAAAACTCTTATTAAAATGGATAAATTCCACAAAAGAAAACAGAGAAAGAAAATAAATCTTCAAAACTAAAAAACTCATTAAAATGGATAAACTTCCACAAAAGAAAACAACAAGCTTTCATGGTTTTGCTGGTTAATTTTACCTATGTTTAAAGGGAGAAGTTGTACCAATTATGTACTGACTCACATGAAAAAAACAAGGGATGTGCTTATTTATCCATTTATTTTAGGGAATATTATCCCAGTACCAGACATGGACAAACACATTGAAAGAAAATAAAACTGCAAACATATCCATCATAATAGAAATGAAAAAGTTCCTTACAAATCATTAGGAAATTGAACTCAACAGAGTATAAAGGACCCACATGAAGATTAATTAGTTATAGTTGAAGATTAGTTAGGATAGAAAGTGAATTAGGTACATTTTGGACTTACCAAAATAGGATAGATAATGGAATTATTTTCTCTGAATTTGTCAAATACAAATGGACTAGACAGTGTTTAGGTATTTAATTACTTGTATATATGGTATATAGTTATTGTATTTTTGTATATAGTTTTTCTTATGTTAGTTATAACCTTTTTCCTTTTTTCTTTTTTAATAAATAGAAAAGGGGAAATATGGTGATATTTTATTTGTACTGAGATGTGATTTTATTTGTATATTAATAAATAAAGTTGCCTGGAGGTCAGAGCTAATAGCAAGCCATCGCAGAACCTGGGCAGTGGTGGTGCACACCTTTAATCCCAGCTCTTGAGAGGCAGAGCTAGGCGGATCTCTGTGTGTTCAAGGATACAGCCAGGATGGAGACACACGCCTTTAATCTCAATACCAACCATAGAAGACCTGAAGGTCTGTACAGACAGTGATGAGGAGGTCATGTGGTTGTGTTTACAACCAATAAGAAGGCAGAACAGAAAGTCTTTATAAAGACAAACACACAGGAAGCAGTTCTCTTGGCTGAAGAGGATAGCTGCAGAGTGAAGGGTAAGGCTCTTAGCTCTGATCTCTTGGGCTTTCATCTTTACATTGGTTCTGTTTCTTATTGAATAAGACGGTTACTTCTACACCCATACACCATGACCATATGGGATTTAATCTATATAGGTAAGGATAGTTCAACCTTTAAAATTAACTTATGACTAGTATTTGTTCACAGAGGGAGAAAATATTTCAAGATGACTTGATTGTTGATTCAGAAAACACCAGAGCATTCAAAATAAAACCTCTGGCAGTTCATGTTAGTGTAACAAATTTGAAGGATGCAAAGTTTATACACAAAGAGCAATTATTTTCTGCTTCTGATGGATAATTAGAATATTTAAAATAACTTGATACTGTATTCATAGGCAACTAATATGTGGGTTGTTTATTAAAATACAAATTATGATACTGATTGAAACAAATATGTTTTAGCTATTGTTCATTTGCTCCGAAGAGACACTATGACCAAAGAATTTATTTAGGGTCTTGCTTACAGTTTCAGAGGGTTAACCCTATTACCATAGTGGAAAACAGACAGGTATCACACTGGTACAGTAGCTGAGAGCTTTACATCTTGATCTATAGGCAGACAGAAAGAGACATGGCCTGTGTCTCCACTCCCCCTGCCTGTGAGACACTTCCTTGTCTGAGCCCACATCTACTGCATAAAGCCACGCCTCCTAATCCTTTCCAAACAGTTCATCAATTCGGGACTAAGTATGCAAATAAATGAGCTTATGGTGGGTCTAAATGTTCAGTTTCCCCCATCATGCTTTGCTGCCTCACCACAGGTTCAAGCAAACAGAGCTAATTGACCAAGAACTGAAACCGCTTTAATTGTTAACTAAAATCAATCTTTCTTCTGTGTAAGCTGTTTATCTCAGGTATTTCATCACAGTGACAGAAAGATAATGGTTTTGCTAAAGATTTTCTTGAATAAAATTAATACCCAGACACTAAAAGACAATTATCACAGTAATCTAAATAAAATGCAGATTAATGGTTCTATTTTTAAAAATCAACTATTAGACTCATATCACTTGCAGAGATTATAGTTTCAGAGGTCATTTAGAATTGATGTTTAAAGAATAAATACTTAGAAAATTTTGCTCTTCTAGTGTCTCCTATTTTATTAGTTATAAAAAATAATAACTATATTTTTTATAACTAATAAAATATGGTTATTAGTCTTCAGTCAGGACAGCCATCCTTTCTGGTTTGCTTCATTCCATTCCTTTTCTGAGCTTCAGTCTCAAGATCTGTGCATAGGCAGTACTTATGACTCAAACAGCCGGCTGTCCTCCTCTCCTGACTGACAGCAGCCATGTTGCTTTATAAAAAGTAGCCAGATGCGTATATAAAACCAACCAGACCAGCTTCAGCCACAGAAAATAATTCAGAAGCTCTTTGTTCAATGAGATTTCATTTTAAACGCATGGACTCATCCACTAGACCTTGCTTGGGTCACTGAGAATTGATTTGGACTTTTCTACCTGTTCCTATTTTCTATTCCAAAAGCACTTTTACAAAAGAGTATAAAAATAAGAGGCTGTACTTCCAATTTTCAGAAAGCTGTAAAAGCTGAACTAATAAGCATTGAAAGGGAGTAAAGGATTAGTCACGCATACAGCCATTTCTCCCCAAATTCAACCAACTTAAAATGTTTGTTGAATGGAAACCTGCATAAAATTAGTTTTGTAAGGATTAATCATTGCTTGCTTTTTATATCAAATAATGTTTATATTCTGAGTTCAAAATATTTCTCTCATTGATTTTTGCAATTTCTATACACTGTTTCTTTCTGAGAAATTGCAGTTATTTTGCCATTGACACTTAGCAGCTATATAACATGCCACCTGATTATTTGTGTGGGAAATCTGTTTTTCTCATTGTCATTTTTTTCAGAGACTCACTATACTCTCAAGGGTGAAGTCATTTACTGATGCAAGTCAGATCCGTAGGAAGTGTTTCCTTTACTTTTCTCTCCAAAAGTGAAAAATAATTCACTTGTGTCTAAATCCCCCTTTAAAGCAACCATAGCTGTCTAGGCTAACAACAACAACAAATCTGGATTTACATGTGAATTTGCACTCTAAAATATTTCTATAGCATTTACATTTTTTTAATTCACTACAACATATCCCTTGGAATTCTGATCTATCAGTCAGCCAAGATAAGATCAGGGTGCAAAGATATGACAAAATCTCAGTGGCTTAAACAAAACCTCAAGCAAAGCAAAACACCACACATATACACATCACAGAAAACCTTTGCCCAGTCTACAATCCTTTGGTAGAGTTTATGGTAACAGTGATAACAAGGTATTAAAATAGCCCCAAAATTGGCAAGTATATGTTCACCAACCATCAAAAGTAACATAAAATGACAATTACCAGATTCTGCCTTTTTGTTAAAACTCAGATACTCATGATGGGAGGTAAGGTTGTAATATTAATTGAAATAAAATGGACATGACATAGGAATAATGGGCAAAAATGTTATTTATAATGTCTTTGCTAAGGGTTTCTTTGGACTCGGTATGAGATATTGCACCATCTGTCATCTCATGAAATGAGGATGCTTTTCTGAATCAATAATGTCTCCTAAAGGATCAGCCTCTCTGTTTTCTAAATTAATCCGTTATCTTAATAGACTATGAGTTTAGGTTAAATATTATTACACCAAAGAAAATGAAAGTACCCAAGTTGCCTTTAAAGGATAACCAAGTTGTACTTATGAACAGATGAAAAGTGTTACAGAAAAATAAAGACAAAACTATTAAAAAATCATATTAAAATATGTTAGAACAAAAGAACATTCTGGAAAGTGCATGACTTCTATTTGGCTGGATATATCATATAAGAATATATGGACTTTGAGATATGATTTTTTTCTAAAAGGCCTGGTTTCCAAGTGTTTTCCATATTAAAAGGTGGTTGTAACATAAATATGCTACCATCAGATACACACTGATCCATTAATGAGTTCATAGCTGAATAAG
Source organism: Peromyscus leucopus (assembly GCF_004664715.2). Classification (NCBI taxonomy): domain Eukaryota; kingdom Metazoa; phylum Chordata; class Mammalia; order Rodentia; family Cricetidae; genus Peromyscus; species Peromyscus leucopus. The sequence continues at coordinate 1,245,471 of NC_051083.1, forward strand.
CATAAGGAGACAGTGCCTTGCCCAAAAAATTGGGCAACTGGAGGCATTCCTTTGCAGGGTATATCTTCCTCCTAATTTCTTCTCTCCCCTACCTCATCTCATCCTCCTTCTTTGCTTAGATGAGGTGAGAGCTTTGCTTTGACACCTACATTCCACAATGATGGAATAGTAATTCTGCCTAACCCAGAATTACTAATACAGCCAATTATGAACTGAAAATTCTGAAACTTGAGCCAAAATAAATTGGTTTCTTCCTTTTACTTTTACTCAGGTCTTTGCCACAGTAATGAAAAGCTACTCAACCGTGTTAAAGACTTTATGTCATACCTAGAAAAGTTATATTTTCAAAATCGCTCATCTACATGAGACTAGGATACTGAGTGGCTACTGAGATTTTTTGATCCCAAGCCAGAGGACATATCTTGGATATATATATATATATATATATATATATATATATATATATATATATACCCATGAGAAACACCAAAATCTCAATCTTAGTGTTTAATCTATTAAAGAATCATACCACACTTTGTTCAAGGAGTGACTGCCATTCACATTTCCGCAGCATTTATCATTATTATGTGTGAAGAACTTTTTAAAAGTACTTAAATAAGTGAAAACCTATGGCATGGCTTCTCACTACCTTCCTGAGGCACCTGGGCACTTCCTGTCCCTTTTATATGCTTTAGTGTCTAGTTTTCACAACTTCAATAAATATTCAAATCACTGTAGCGCAAAAACTACTGTGTTGTAGAAATTCCCATCAGTTCACTAGAATATGCTTCTCTTTTTTAATGCCATGAACACAGGTACAGGTATGGTGTCTGAAAATCACTGCCAGAGGTAAAGCTCAGCCCATATCCAACATTAGCCAAGTGTTAACATTAGCTCTTAGCAATGAGGCCAGTTACTTCCAATGATGCACAAAGTATACATGTGTTTTCCCTCACCACAGGGTGACATTTTATGTGTGGTATGAAGGTAGGCAACAGTGAAGCTGATGACATAAATGTCTTCCAGACACCTATAAGCTAATGTTGGGTTGATCTGCTTTTTTCAAGGGTAGAAATAACTTATGAGTCTAAACAAAGGCACAATACAGAATTCTGGGGAATATTAAAGTATCAGAAAAAGGGGTATGTAGAGGAATAAAACACAACATGATCAATCTGTCCTCTTCCCATCTCAGCCATCTCAAAAAACATGAAAGAAGACCAGAGATAAAGCAGGTAGTTAGACATAGTGCTGGACAGGTTTGGAAAACACCCAACTTGTGCCTTATTTCTTCTTTAATTCAGTGTTTGAGTGCTTAAGTCTCAAGTAACTTTCTTATACATTTTATAATACAAAGAACAAGTAAAGAACAGCTCATTAAAATCATAACCAATAGGTACACATATAAAAAACTCAAAATCAGTACTTATGTAGAATTTCATTTATATTTAGTCAGGAAAATAAGATAAATTAACAACCTTCTAGTCAGTTCATTACTATTCAAGGTTCTGTGGAAAAAATAGAATAAATATGCAAAGGAAAAAATGAGATACGAATAGGAAAAGGAAAGGAAAGAAGAAGAGATGGAAGAGATGGATAAAAGAGACCAAGACAGAAAGACTACAAACAGGGATTGAGAATCAGTATGAAGAAATAATATGCAATCGGAGAAGCTGAATCCCACATCGTCCACCTGCAGAGTGGTGACACAGAAAAGACAGGCAAGATGGCTTAGAAATAAAGAAACCAATAAAATAAAGCCTAGGGTTGGACAAGAGATGAGAAAAATCAAGGTGAAGAAGAGGAGGAGGAGGAGAAAGAAGAGAAGGAGGAAGTGTCGCAATGCCCACGTTACTACCTGTTCACCCTGTCCTAGCGAGGGGCTGAGGATTAAAAAGAGAGAGAAGACAGCGGACCATTCATCTCAGTAGAATGCTGTTTATTGAAGGAGGGAGGAGGCCTTAAATACAGACTCACAAAACAGTGGAAGAACCTGGGAGGGCAAAAGTTTCCTATAGATGTTTTACATTCTAGAATTACAACAATATGAAGGATATGCAAACAAGGAACCTTAGGTAAGCTGTTTAGGAAGAATGAAACCAGCAGGGAATTAGCATAGGGAGGACATCTGATCAAGGTCAGCAATCAAGGCAACAGCTCCCCAAGGAACAGGGACCAGGGCCCAAAAAGGAAGAGGAAGAGAGAGAAAGAGGAAAAGGAATAGGAAGAAAGAAAAAGGAAGAGGGAAGATAGAGGAAGGAGAAGGAGGAAGAGGAGAAGGAGAAGAAGGAGAAGGAGAAGGAGAAGGAGAAGGAGAAGGAGAAGGAGAAGGAGAAGGAGAAGGAGAAGGAGAAGGAGAAGGAGAAGGAGAAGGAGAAGGAGAAGGAGAAGGAGAAGGAGAAGGAGAAGAAGAAGAAGAAGAAGAAGAAGAAGAAGAAGAAGAAGAAGAAGAAGAAGAAGAAGAAGAAGAAGAAGAAGAAGAAGAAGAAGAAAGGTGAATTCTTCCTTTTTCTCTGGCTCTATCTGGCCCCTCACTGCTTACGTGGTATCTTCTCACATTTCTGACAGTCATCTTTTTTGTGAATGTTACATTGAGACATTGTTTTTTTTAATTTAAATAATTTTATCCTTATCTCTAGATATTTTGTCTAATTTTAGAATATTGGCAAAGAGAGAGAAAGGTCATAATCCATTACACATGTCCACTGATGTACTTCTCATTCTCTATAACTATTGAACTCCATCACCATCTATCAACCATGGTGACAACACACTCAGAAAGTAGTATCTTTTTCCAGTCGCCTGCGTGTTGCTGTGATTAAATACTCTGATAGAGCCAACTAAAGAGAGTAAGGGCTCACTGTGGTTCACAGCTCCCTGTGGCGTGGAAGTCACAACAGTTTGAGGACCTCCTTGCACAGCATCCACCATCAAGAAGCAGAGTGATGAAAGCATGCTTATGTACAGCTTCCTTTTTCCACCTTATGCAGCCTATGATTTCTAGCAGGCAACAGCACTTCTCACAGTGGATCTTCCACCTCCACTAAAGCAACTAAAACAGTCACACATAGGCATGCACAGAGGCCATCCTCTAAGTGATTCTAGATTTTTGTCAAGTTGACAAATCACAATGACTATCACATTACCTACCAGATTCAAAGGTTCAGACAACTGTGACATTTCTAATATGCCCAGGATAATTCAGCAGATGTAGCACAGAAAACCTAAAGATACCTTTAAAGGATAAAAATGAGACACCATTTTTCCTAACTCTAGGGTTCTTTACATAAATTTTAAAGATTTTTTTTTATTTTTCAAACTTTATAAAGTATAATTGACATAGAAAAATCTGCCTATTAATGACTACATCTTGAATCCAGGCATAATATACAGCTTTTTTTTCTTTATTCCCCTGTAACAGCAACACAATCAAGCTACAAAACATTTATCACTTACAAAATCTCCTGTTCTTGGATGTTCCCGTGTTTCCCTTTGTTTTGTTTCTAAGAATGAGCACTTACCATGAGATTACCCACTAACACTTTAAAGTGGGAAATGTCATTTTATTTACAATATGTACTGTGTTGTATATCAGATTCTAGACGTTGCTTATTTTATGTAAGTGGAACATAAAAACCATGCAGCAAAGTTTCCTCAGCTCCCTCTCCCCATGGCAGCTGCCCATCACCATTCTATTCTTTGTTTCTGAGCTTGTATAATTAGATTTTAAGCTGAGCCATCAGACAGAATCATCTCTGTGCTTCTGTCATAGTTATGATTTACATTTACATGATTTATAGCAGGTCCCCAGTAAATCATTTTAAAATAAATGATGAGAAGGTTGAGTAGCTTTATGAGATCATCAAGCATTCTCATAAATGAAACCTGGACAAAGGTATCTCAGAAATCTCGGCCTTAGCCCATAAAATATACATAATTTCGTTTTATGTAAGAGTTCTAATATTCTATACTTTATCACCTTTTTAAGGACAGATATTTTAACATATTATAAGAAAAAATTTTAATGATATTACACACAACAAAGTTTGCATAAGCACACACACACACACACACACACACATACACACACACACACACACCCCCACTTCTTTACAGAACAGGGTGGCAAGCTGAGGGGTTGCTTGTGAGATGAGGCTCCTACACCTGGTTCCAGTCCCTAGCTCCAGCAAATGCTTATTCAAGGAGACTTGGGAGAAACTAAACAGTCCCTTAAAGCATACCTTTCCTTCTCTGCAAAGTAACATCAACACAGAGGATGCAAGTTGCATCCAGTGAATAGAATTCTTATGGGGATAAATTACCTATGGCATGGAAAACAATTGCATGGTGCCAGGTACATCGATTTAGATAATTTTATTATTCAGAATATAATGTGAGAGCAACATTAAAATTTTATGAATTATTTTCCAAAACCCTTTACTATCGTATGCTATTTTTATTGAAATAACAGTAGTAGGATATTTGGGCTAGCTGCTGCCAGAACCAGAGACTTGTGGCTGCCCTGCTTCCTTCCTACTTTCTTCTTAGTGTACCACTTGATAATCATATTGACAATCAGAGAACCAATAACTCAGTATCACCACCTTTTTTGTATTAGTTTCCTGATAAAAGAAACACCCATAATTCAACTGAAATGTATTCCTTAAAAAGATTATGGTAGAGATTGTTCTTCTGGGAGACTGTCCGAGGAAACAGCTAGCCTCTCTAGGGAATATATGGATTTTCATTAACATGTAATTGTCTTCCATTTAATTCTTTTTCACAGCAGAGTATTCAAGAAACAAAACAAAAGAGAGGTCTAGGTATTAGCTTTAGGATAGCCACACATTTATTTAAGGTTCTATGACTTACTAGGGTAAGTCCAAGTATAATATGCCATTTGGAATATTTGTTTGAGGCTTGCCATCTTGGATTAGCTTAATACATGGTTGCTAAATGAGTGAACCCTGAGGCTACCTGAAAAAAATAAGAAAGAAAAGTAATACTGAGTTATAATACACAGTAGTAACACTAAACAGTACACATTTCAGAAAAATGGGTGCTATTAAAGCCTAGTTAGTCCCATGTTTCTCTACTAACTTGGCACATAGCATGCCTTGCTTGCCAGCCTATTTTATAGAAATCATTTGTATGAATCTGCTCCTGTGTTGCAAGAACAACCTGAATGTGACAGAGTAAACATATTGGTCTTCAACCTTATTGGGATAGAAGAGGCTAGATAAAATGAAATAAGGTACATTTGACTTCATATTTATTAATATATCCTGATAGCAGATCATATTAAAAGTTCAAATACATAAACTAAGACCTGAACATCTCCATTCTTCTATTAAAATAGCTTATGTTATAAGAAAGCATTTAACAGAACTCTGTGGCAGTAGTTAAAGCAGCATCTACTGTGATTTTAATATAATGATGATGATAATACCAAAGACAAATACAACAGCGTTAACACTGAAGAAGCCCTTGCCTGGTTCACCCCTACTATGGTCAGCTGGACTTTGTGTTTTGCCTGCATCAATTATCCTTCCTTCACTTCTTAGTGATGGTGATTCAGGCTGTCTTGGATTTCTCCTTTGGTCATAGAAATAGGTATTTCACCCAGCCTAGCTCAAATACCTCCATATGCCCATCCAACTAGCAAGTTAGATCTGGGATTTCCCAATAGAGAGACAAAGAATGTCTTTCTTTTTACCCTTTAGTAGTAAGATATCGTCTGATTTGCTGACCTATGTTCCCTCATCATAGAGTGGAAAATGTCTGTGGATGAGGCAAAGAAAGCTAGAATCAATGTCTGATTCTACCCTCTGAGCTCCTACAAACAGCCACACATGAAGAAAATCACTCAGGAACTTTTAAGTGGCATGAGTCAGTGACTATCTACCCCGATTTACTTTAGCCATTGTGAGCTGTTTCAATTATTAGTTTTCCCTTAATGGAAACATATCTACATTTTTCATTTTTCAACCAACATGCTATTTCAATAAATAGCATGTCTGTGATATCCTTGTACAGATAATTTTCAGAAGGTACTACTGCATTTATAACTTGGAATATAATTCAGAACTCCTGTTGACTTTCTCCTCATGGATGTATTCTTGGTCTACTTGGTCAGGTCCTCAGGATCATCATATTCCCCTAACATGTATCAATATTATGAAAATATATAATTGTAATACTTAAAAGCAACCTCAAGGTTAAATAATAAAATGTGATTTTGGATATTGGATACTCCCAAGATGTCAGCATTGTATTGAGTTATCGATGTGTGCTTACATTCCTTCTATCAAATATTTTGCAGTAATAGAGTGATGTCACAGATTTGACTTTGCTTTAGAGTAGCTGAAAATTTTAATGCGACACTTTCCACTTATTGTGTTCTGTTCTCTCACTTATGGTATGGGATAGAAGAATAAAAACCGTCATCCAGGAGTGGCAAGAATCTAGGCAAGTAGTAGTTTATTCTTGCTGGAAGAAGGCTGATGCTGTTCTGTCATCAGATAAGAGGCAGGTGGGAAGGGTCACAAAACCTCACCACCTTTGGCCCATTGTCTCTGTAGGAGTCATTAACCTGTGCAATCTCCCTACAATCTTTGTTGATCATGCCTGACTTCCCAATAGTTTCTTCATCCTTAGACTACCTGGGAGGTGTTGACAGTGCAAGTTTTTTGTTCTTATGGTTGCTTGCTTGTTTAGAACAGGTGTTTGTTTTGTTTTTACACAGGATCCTTGTGTATTTCCCAGTCTCGCTAAAAAACTACTGGATTCAACAATTCTTTCCTCTACCTCCCAAGTAGTCAGACTATAGACAAAGGCCACTGTACTCAATATAAAATGCTATTATCCTTCTTTTGTTTTTGTTTTTGTTTTGTTTTGAGACAAGATTTCTCTGTGTAACAGGCCTGGCTGTCCTGGAACTCGCTTTATAGACCAGGTTGACCTCTAACTCAGAGAGATCTACCTGTCTCTACTTGCCAAGTGCGGGAATTAAAGAAGTGTGCCACCATGCCAGGTGAAATGATATTTTCTAATCTCTGCTCTCAGGTACTCTGGTTGTGAATCTGTATTCAGGCCCAGAAATTTGAATTTTTAACAGCCAGATCAGAAATCTGTAATACAGGACATTGAGAGAAAGAAGTCTCTGGGAAAAAAAAAAAACCCAAAACAGAATCTAGCCTGCACGAATGCAAGTTCAGAGAAACAATCATTCACTGTTTAAAGTGGTTAGATGTAAAACAGAAAGCTCTGACCACTTGGACAAGAAAGACTGAGAGGAAGACAGGCATGTGAACATCTTCTGAGGCCAAGTCTCCTCATCCAATATATCTTGCTAATGATAATTCTGTAGCTAGCACTGGCTGTACTCTTAGAAAAACAAGTAGATTTACACTATCATTCCTTTTGTGATCCTTTTAAAGCCTGGTTCAAGGAGTGGTGAAAACCAACTTTTTCATTTGCCCCAAAAATGTAAATTAAAACCACTAATTCTAACGGAACATCTATAGCCTCAAAGACCTGGGCACATAGGATTCAATAAGAATTTCTGACCAAATGTATGTCTATTGTTTAAGGGGAAATAAACCTAAAAGCTTCAAGCAATCTTTAAAATTATTCATGTTTTGTTACATATATTGGAAGAGCATTATATCTTTATTGAATTTCTAGGAAATAAGACAATTTAAGCCTCCAAGTTAAATGAAATGATCACTGTTTATACACAATGAAAGATTCCCTCTCTGAAAATGTTCTAGCCAGGTTTTGTGACTTTTTCTGCCAACAGTTTTGGAAGGGTAGAGTGACAGAAAGATAGCTGGTTCTGGCTTCCACATGCACCTGGCTTTCACATTTTCACCCACAAACACTACAATTTAAATTTACTCTGTCAAGTAGAAAAGAGTTGTGGAAAGAATCTCTGTCCCATCTCTCTGTACCTGTAAATAGGCAGGGAGGTCCATTAAGTAACAGACACAGAAATAATAGAAAAACTAAAGGCAGAGTTCAAATAAAGCCAGAGCTTCATATTTCCTGAGACAGTTTTTGTCCCAGCAGTGAACAGAATCTCAAGGAGAAAAGGTGAAGAATCATAACATTGGTACCTACAATCCCAGAGCTTGTCTTGAACATGAGGGACCCTATGTGTCTGAGATCTACATGTCCATGAAGCACATGGATCATGGATGAGAAACACTTGGGAAACTATGCTTCTTTACTGAAAGTATATGGAAATTGTTTTGGAATCTCCTAAGTAATATGTAAAACAATAGCAATTTGAATATAACAAAGAAAAGAGAACAAGAAAACTGAGTATAGATGGGGAAGAATATTCAGCAGGCATTGAACACAAGTTATGAAAGAGGAAATAAAGTTAATTGTTTCTCTAGTTCTAACTTGGACATAAACTTTTGGTGTGAGTGGTGGATAAGTATATTAAATACAGTCTATACTGAAAATGTACAATTAATGTGAAGTTTCATAACTTCCATTTTAAATGCTAATTCTAACTGCAAAGAAGTTCATTAACAAGTATAGACTTTGGATCTAGATAATTTTCTTATGCAATGTTTTATTTTATATAAAATTGTTTTAAAATAAAGTATATAATAATAAATGTTAAAAAAATTCAAAATAAAAATAGGTAAAGAAAAAAGAATTTATATGCATTATACTGTATTAGATATTATAAACAATCTCAAGATTACTTGAATTGAATGGAAGAATATGCAGAAAATATAATCTAATATAACAATTTACATGAAACACTTGAACATCTTTAAACTTTGGGACACAAGGGGAAAGAGTTACTGCAGAGTGGATACTAATAGACAACTATGTTTGGTCTTTTCACAGATGTCTTTTGCTTACTAGCTGACCAGGTAAACATTATTCTGTCTCTTAACAGTACTAATAGCATAGCACAAGTATTATTTTTTTATGGACAAATCTGTTGTATGGTGAATTTTATTAGTCAGCAATGAATAAAAATACTCCTTTGTCAAACAATCTACTGAATACAGAGAGTGGGTAGTCCCCTCACCTGGAGCTCAGAGTGGCTAAGTGCCTTGGAGAGGCCCCCAGGCTCATCTGTCCACATCTAGTATATTCCCTTTATAGTCTCTCATAGCTGCTTCTGAACATGAGGGATTTGCTATCTAGCAGCGAATTTCATAGCACTACCAACCCTCCATGACAGGAGCCCCTTCTAAGTTCAGATGACCATGCATGTTCAATTTGTTATTTCTCTATGTTATTCAAAGGTTTTCCAAAGTCACAAATGTATTGGTCTGGTGAAAAGTACAGATAGGTAAACAGAGCTATAACTGACTTTCAATGGCAAACCTTGGTGATTAAACACAGCTGATCAAAAATAACAGCATGTCATAGCAGACAGACACTCCTTTCTCATCAAGAACAAGGCCAGTCAATGTCATTATCCTATAAATCAGTCACACCTCCCTGAATTTAGTGAGCCTGGCATACCTGACCCATAGTCAAACAATCACACCTTGTATTTTACTCGGAAATCCTAGGCTTTTGCCTCATAACAGGGGATTTTCTCTGAAGATTTATCGCACCTACTCTTCAGGTTCTTGTGAGAATCACTGATCTTTTTCTAATATTACACAAAGACAGCAACATAAAAGACAGGGAAAAAATCCTTTATTTTCTTCTGTCCTGAATCACTGGCCATTAAAAGAAAAAATTCAATTTTGCTCAAACCTCATAATAGCGGTCAAAGGTCCTAATAGAGCCCTCAAAATGAAGAATAACCTTGGGTTCAGGTTTACAGATCCTTTTGGCTGACAGGAGAAAAACATTCCCTCACAAAATACCTCAGGTACAGATGGCTAAAAGAGGTTAAGATGCAACTGAAGCAAAAGCAAATCTTTTGAGAAAAATCAACAGGAGTAGAGAAAGAGAAGTGCAAGGCAAAAGGGTGGACGGATGAAAATGGCCACAGATGTGGACAAAGGTATTGTCTGTTCTAACTTCTCTGGGAGTGACATTGTTTTCCAGATCATCTGGCAGGATACAATGCACATCTGCTCAGCTGTTATATGAAGACAAAGACATATTGGCTGCATCTCTTTTTATAATATTGATTACTCCCAACCCTTGTTTCTGAAACCTAAGTACCTAGGAAAGTAGTAACACAGTCTCTTAGGAGACATTGTGGAAGGCACTGATTAATACTAGCTGCCAAGTAGTCAACACTGACTATTTATTATGGTCACCTTCTAAATCAGCACTCCAGTAGATGCATGCACTCCAGTGAGTCTTCTGGGGATTAGTTGATGGGTAATAGGACTTTGTTTAAGCAAAGGGCTTCTCAGGAGAATTAAGCTCATTTCTTTTCAGAAAGATTAGGATTCTATTTCTGTCAGCACTTGGTTCCATGTTAAACATTGTCTAATAATGTGTGTGGTGGCAGGTCGAGGGGTGGTACATTAGATAGTAAGACAGTATTTTCTGATCTGAATTTAAAATAGAATACATTTACTTCAATACAAAGCCAAGAATCATCATTAATTTATGGGGTGGCTTTGGGTAATGACTTGTCTAACTCTTTGAGACTCATTTTTACTTCAAGAAGATACTAAAAACAGAGCAGGGAGAACCTTCCACACTGACACATAGAGATTGCTCAGTAAACATTTTAACCATTTCCCTGTGTATTTGATTCGTTTTCAACTATATATGAAACAGCTGCATCATAAATGGTCCTTAAAACCTTTAAGTAGTGGTTCCTTTGCTTTTCTGCATGCTGGAGTCACCAAGAGAGTTTTATTGTCCCATTATGGAGTCCGCCCATCAACATAAAAAAATGTGATCCTCTGTCTTTTCTATCTTGATATGAATGTTTTGAAAAGCTCCCCAGTGAATATTGTAACTGGCAGTAGCATTTGAGAGATCATGTAACTCAGCCCAGAGTATATGGGAGTATGTGCTGCAATAGTCTTCTGGGGATATGGATCTTTAATAGGGAACCTCCTTCCTCCACACAAGTACAATGACCACAAATGTCTTCTGACACAACAGCTTCCTTATGGAAATCCATTAGAAAACAGTTGCATGCTAGGATAGAATTAGTTTATAAGTATACTTTCTATTATTAACTTAGTGAAAAAGTTGTGATTTTTATAAAATATAAAGTTTAAATTTGGTTATAAAATTTAAATTTGGGTATTTGGTTGAAGGCAATAGACCATTTTAATTCCACAGTCCAAATTACTGCTGTTTAGAAGGAAACTGATAATTTAAAACCTGGCTCTTTTTGTTGATTATTTTATTTCTTGAGTCAGGGTCTTACTATGTAGCCAGAGCTGGCCTACAACTTACTATATAGCCAGCCTGGCCTCTTGAACTCAATGTAATCCTCCTACTTCAGCCTCTTATTTACCCCCATATCCATCTATTAGATTCTAAATCTCCAATTATTTCCTAACAATGGGAATTTAAACACACACAACCCTAACATTTTATCTTATTAATCTAAGTTATATAAGTACTAAAACGTAAATAAATGTTTAAATTATCCTTCGCACAGTTGTCAAAGATAGAAAGAATAGTCCTCATGATTAGAGTATGTTCTCAATTCTTATACATCATTAAGGAAATGGAATACCCATGACCTGCATGATTTTGCAGGAGAGGGCAAAAAAAAATTGGAGTATATGACAGATAAGTGATTTTGAAATAAATAATACTGAAAGACATATAAGAAAAAGTGAACTACAACTTTTTAACCAATGGATATGTTTAAAGAATAAAAATTCAAACATGTATGTTCACACAGAGGAAGCAGTTTTTGTTCAGCAGCCTGAACTACATTGCTTGCTCTAGCTGAACACTGATAACAGTTTCAAGCTTCCATGTAATTAGTACATGTGTTTTACCACCTAAATTTAATGTAAACAAAATGTCAAGATGACTCCTGAATTATCTCAGCAACACTGAAATCAGAGACATGCATTGTAAAAGTTACTACCAATGAACTTCTGATTTACACAAAACACTCCTGACAAGCTAGCAAATGAACTATGCATGGTTCTCATTTACATTCTTATACATGGCTCAAACTCACTCTATCAGATTCTAATTTTATTACTGAAAGGGAAGTCACAGTTAACTTGAACAAGAATGACTCTGCAAGCTAGCCATCCCCAGGAGGAACAAGTCCTATTTAGAGAGAAACAGGAAAATGTAGAAAGTGATAAGTAGGTTGGCTGACACTGGATTGCATTCTGTCTACCACCAACTTATCATTTAGTCAGAGTCATATCAGACTCATTAAAATCCTCTCTGGTTTGTTCTGACATCTCCTTGTCCCTTTCCACAGAGCCAGTTTCTCAAAGGGTCTATTTTCAATCCTTTAACTGTCCCGTTCTGCCGAAGAGTCGGCAAGTTCTGCTACACACAAGCATGCTACCCTGAGGTGTAATTAAGGTTGAGCCCTGCTTTACCTTGGCAGTCAGATTCTCTCAGATCTATCATCTGAAGTATGAAAAAGTTGGTTATTATCCCTCAAACTCTTCTAAAAGAAGAAAGAGGATGAACTGAGAGAAACTTGTACTTTCATGAAGTACATAAGCAATATTGTTATTAGGTTTGAGTTACAACCAGATCATGTACTTACGCTGATCTTGGGCAAAAGAAAACTGAAAAAAAATTGTCTCTGTGCTCCAGAAAATATATTTCTGGAAAGTAAGACTAAATTAAATGAAATGGTGTCCTTTCCAAAACTGATAGCTTGCTGATCAGGAGTTACCCTCGGGAGCCTCAACTTACTATGTCCCAAAATATGAAGTTCTTATAACATAAAAATTAATTCTAATTCTAGAATGTTCTACACCTTGAAAGATCTGCTTTCTACCCTGGATATATCCTCAAACTCTCTAAGCCCTAAAGTCTCAATTCTGAGAAACAGTATTCCTCTGACAATGTGATATTTTCTCTTACACAGAAAATTTAGTGCACTTGTTTTTTTGATAGTGTCTTGGACACCACAAAAAAAAAAATGGTTAGACCTTAGGGAGGAGAAGAGAGAGAGGAGAACAGAGACAGAGACAGAGACAGAGACATGTATAGAGAGAAACAGAGACAGAGAGAAAAAGTAAATATCTAAGAATCCAGTTCATATTGAAAGGACATTCAGTCCCTGTATAGTCAAGTAGTACTCTTGAATGTAAGAGAACACTTCTAAGTAATCAGAGTGCAGGTGAAAATCCCTGACTAAGAAAGCATTCAAGCCTAGCACTTTTGAAGGGCAGGATTTCCACAGTCTGAAAAAGAAATGGCTAACATAATTTAAGGGAAGATTTTGAGCCAAAAAAAAAAAAAATCCTAGACCACTTTAGAAAATAAAAATACCTGATGTCTTGTTAAACTGTTTTTATGGGTCAAGTACAAAAGAAAGCTGGATCAACACCCAAGGAGTAGACAATGAAGAGTCTAGGGTATGAAGCAGAGATGATGCAAAGTTCACAGCAGTCCTGGCTTAATTCCAAGATGACTTTGCTTTGCTTGTTTGGGTGGATTATGAGCCCCATAGGTTCAAAGGTGTTGCCATGAACCATATCCTCAACTATTCTAGAGCAGTGTGCTAAACAGAGATTTGAAACTCTGGTTGAAGACAATGAATATATTTTATTACTGTCTGATATTTGCATAAGAAATTTGTAACAGTTCTCTGGAGTAGGTAATATAAACACTTTTGGACAAATAAAAAAATACAGTTGAAATAAGGAAAATAGAAGAAAATCCTGAATCACACTCATGGCTGCAGTCGTTATATGTGATCACACCTATGTGAACAGGTATGTATGTGTATTCACACATAGATTTCTTTTTGCATTAACTCAGCTCATCTGATCCCTAGTCCATTGTTTGTTGCATTCTACAATGTTCCTTTCCTTCACCTGTTCTTCTGCACAGATCATTTCTGAGGCTGATTCCCATAATTTTCTACAAAGCAGAAGGAACTCTACTTCTTCAAGCACATTTGCTTGGACATGCTATGAGCAGACTTTGCCAGTCATCATGACTTATTTATTACTCCAAATGGAAGGGATTCCTACTGAGCACAGTTCTAAGACTTGGAAATACTTGAGATCAGACCTCAGTCTCCAAAGACAGGTATGTGCAATATTCAGCTTATAAGTGAAAGCTTTGGATTCACATATGCTCTCACTACAGAGTTCAGAAGAGAATCTGTGATTCTAATTGAAAAATGATAACTTTCTTACAAAAAATCTATTTCTTTTATACAATAAAACTAGTGCTTAAATATATTTATCAATCATAAATCTGTAAACAACTCAACTTTACTATTATCACAACGTATTTGGGGAGTAGGTCTTTTTTATGAGGGATAAAGGGGTATTTTAATAAGAATTTCTAACTATAGCAAGATCAAATGCCCTTCTTATGAAAATGTTTAAGAGCTTAATCAGTGTATCCCATGGCCCCTACCACCTCCTAATCTGACTCCCTCTTATTCTCTATCAACTCTTTTATCTAGGCATTAAACTCTCACTCATGAATGTATAATGCCTGGTGTATAGTGCCTGTTCACATATTATGAAGGTTCTTCTTAATAAACCTATCTGCTTCTTTCCTAACAGAGTTTATAGCATGGTGAGTGTTTCTTCACTTCTGTAACCCAGTACAGCACATGTCAATTAATTAATTTTAGAAGACTCTCATAGATATGTTATATTGACATTTATTTGAAAAATACTATCCAGTGTACTTTAAAGAAACAGATGAACTTATTAGTCTAAAGTCAACTCAGAGTTTTTGATGACTGCAGTCATAATTCCACTGCAAATTGAGGTAAAAATCTATGGAATATAGTATATATCAAAAACAGAAAGTCTATTTTTAATATAATTTTAAATCACCATGAGCTTTATACAATAGGCTAATACTTCTGTGTACAAAACCATGTCTAGTCTTTCAAAGTGAATTAGAAAGCAGAGGCTAACAACTGCTTTTTATGGCCCCTCCTTACCATGACACCTAAAATACATAAATTATTAAGATAAAATACACAAGGCTGAGAGCTTCTTGAAAACCAGTACCTTGTATAGATCAGTGGGAAGATGCAAACTTTAACTCTCTCCACAGAGTAACTTTTGACACGGGAAAACCACTTGTAAACCAGGCCCACAGTCTAATATACCACAATTAGTAAATCTACCCCATTCAATCACTGCCTTCAGACTTCTTCAGCTTTCAAATTTACTTCCTATGAATGCATAAATTATTGGAAGAGTAATTCTGCCTCTGCATTTAGTTGTTTAGCTCACTATATTTGTACAGGACCAAAAATATTCACTGTGTCTGCTACTTGTTATTCAACACTGGGTGCCATCATCACAGTGTCGAACATAGCCTACTTGATAGCTCTTGCCTTAATGTGAATAAATAAACACTTCCCATAAAATTCTAGGGTATGACTGAAAAGAGTTGAACTTGCTCTCTGAAGAGTGCAAATGCTTTCAACAGCTGAGCCATCTCTTCATGCTGCTACCCTGAGCTTTTTCTTATGGAAAAAAATCTAAGAGTAAGGCTGGAGAAATGGCTCAGCGGTAAGGAGGATGGCCTGCTCTTGAACAGGACTAGAGTTTGGTTTCCAGCACCCATACTGTATGGCTGACAACCACCCATTAATTCCAGTTCCAGGAGATCTGATGCCCTCCTCAAAAGTCCATGGGCACTCACATATGCGTGTGTGTGTGTGTGTGTGTGTGTGTGTGTGTGTGTGTGTGTGTTTGACTGAACTGCAAGAAAATTTATTGCTCTTTGTTACAGTCATCTGTAGACAAAAGTTAACATACTTAAATTTCAACATGGTGTTTTTAGAAGCTGTGTGTGTTTCCCTGGATGGGTAAACACCTAGCTTGTGAGAAGCTTATGTTGAAAAGTGAGTTATTAGATGGCACTTAGAATTATAAAGTACAAAACAGAGCTGTGAGGGGAATGTGTGTATGTGTGTGTGTGTGTGTGTGTGTGTGTGTGTACATGCATGCATGTAGTGTGTGTAGAAAAACTAAGCCAAGGTGTAAGCATGTATGTGTTTCGTCTAAGCCTGCCATCTTTCTAGAAATCACAAGGAAAAGCAAAATCTCAGTGATGATAGGAGGTGAGAAGAACCAAGTCTATAATTTTTCATTTAAAAGGAAAGCCGCGGTAAGCTTCCTGTGACTTTCTTCTACAGAACCTGAAAGCTGAACTCAGAAGGCAGGATTTTCACAACCCTATTTAGCTTCGGGATTTATTTCTGTTTCCATGGTAATTCTGCCACATAAAACTGCATTACTTCTCCTGGTAAGAAGCCTTTCATTTGTCATGTAAACCCGTAACCCAAATGGTGCCTTCAAAGTCTGAGTCCAGTCCTAAGTGCACAGCAAACTGGCTAATATATTTATTTTAAATCAATAGTGTCACTACATTTTAATAACAATGGCATTCTTATTCAGCATTTTATTTGCTACATCAATTCTAAAGTCCTATTTTATTAGCCAATATGGCCCTTCTGAGTACAACAGCACTAGTGCTGTGGAAGTCAATAAAAGTAATAAATTAAATGTACCAGTCAGTCATTTTTCCTTAGCTCAGATCTACAAATCCCTCTGCAACCCTGTCAGCACTGAGAACCCTATGCTAATGTCCTCTGCTTATGCCATTGTTAAAAGTAATAATCGGATGAAGGGTTACTAGACAGGAGTGTGCATCGAGAGCTGCTATAAAGGAATGTGAGCAATTGGTTATTAATATTCTCCTGGACATTTCTTCCTGCGCCTGCTCATACTTGCCTATTCTCTGAACCTCTGTCGTGGGCCTCTTTGATCACTTGTGAAGGGTATAAGTCAGAATCACAGTTTTAGAGCTAAAGGGATATCATTGTGAACTGTATAAGTCACAATCACAGCTTTTGAGCTAAAGGGATCTTGGGGTCTATATGTTCCAATCTGCTCCTTAAAAATAGAGGTAAGAAACCCTGTGAGATTATGTGGTTCATGTAAGGTCAAACACTCAGAGGCAAAGCTTAAAGGAGGTGCCAGGATTTTGTTTCCATTGCAGTAATGGCAGACCATCTGCCAGCATACAGTTTTTACTCCTGAAAAGAAAAATCTGTGTCATTCCACTAGAGATGCTTTCCTTATAAGCATCATAAGTAAGCTTTGAAGTTGTAAATCCATTGTTTTAATCAACTGAATTAAACTGTGCATTAGCAAGAGTTGTTTGAATATTACTCAAATATAATGAGTTTTGTTGTATACAACAATTATATTTATGAAATTCTAAATGAGAGTAGTTGTCTTTATTAAATTCTAAAATAGGTTGGATTTCCTGCTTAAAAGCTGACACTTCAGGCAATAATTTAAGTGACTAAATGTTTGAGTAGTATTGGTAATGAGTGTATACAATATACATGAATTAATTGTGTTACATGCAGGAAGCAATGAAATTAGAGGCAAAACCATCTGTTCAGATTATCAACGAAATTTCCAGAACTACCCACTGAAAAAGGAATGCAGCCTAATGAAAGTCTGACAGGCATCATGGCCAGACCCACTGAAATCCTGACAGTCAGCCATCATGGCCAGATCCACTGAAAGCCTGACAGTCAGCCATCATGGAGAGATCCACTAAAATCCAGACAGTCAGCCATCATGGACAGATCCACTGAAATCCTGACAGTCAGCCATCATGACCAGATCCACTGGAATCCAGATAGTCAGCCATCATGGAGAGATCCACTAAAATCCAGACAGTCAGCCATCATGGACAGATCCACTGAAATACTGACAAATAGTCATCATGGCCAGATCCACTGACAATCTAACAAATAGTCATGGGAGAGAAGATAGCCTTATGAATCAGTTCAATGCATTCAAAATCGTTTTAGAGACCATTATATGGCTCAAGCAAAAATACATCAAACCTCTTGGTAACTTTTCATAGCTGAGACATTTTGAGAAGACTATTCTTGGTATTGCACAAAGGAACACATAGACAAAGTGGAAGTCAAAAATCATGTGTCACTACCACCTGTGTTGCCTAGCACTACCCCTCACCTCCAGCCCAACACAGGCTAGCATAGAGCAGCACACCTACCTTTGGTGGCCTTTTTCTTTATTTCTAATGTAAGGCGTAGCTTGGTTCCTTACTGACTGAAATTCAATCTTATAGTCTACTCCAAAATGGATAATTAAGAAAGCAAAGGTAGAAGGGGGGGAGAAGAGAGGAGGAAGCACAGAATTAGCAGTTCCGTGTTTAAGCATTTCAGGAATTCTAGAAAGCAGACTTTACAGGGGGTATAATAAGCTTATTTAACAAAAGATAAAAATCATCAGGACTTGGGAGAGGAGGGGACTGAAGGAGAAGCAGACACACAGTCCTTACTGAATTTCACATAAGATTCATTTAATAAAACAGCATCCAAAGTCCTCAAGGGATGAATTTTTAGTAGGAATCAACTATGTTCTAGATCATGCTGTAGCTGCCACTGGCAATGCTGAGAAAGGACAATGTGTATAATATATATACATCATCACCATCACACACACACACACACACACACACACGTCTACAAATCTCACTGTTGTTGGTTGATGTCATTCTGCATGCAGTGAAAATGTGTTGCTCTAATTGGCTGATAAATAAACCTGTTTGTCCAATGGTGAGGCAGAATAAGGTGGGACATTCTAAAGACAGAAAGAGAGAAGAAGGAAGAAGATAAAACAGGGAGATACTGCTAGCCACCACCAGAAGAGGCAAGATGTAAAGGCATCAGTAAGCCACAAGCCACGTGGCAAAGTATAGATTTATGGAAATGGGTTAATGTAAGATATAAGAGCTAGCTAACGGGAAGCCTGAGCCATTAGGCCATACAGTTCATAATTAATATGAGCCTCTGTGTTCATTTGAGTCTGAGCAGCTGTGGGACCGCAGGAGCTGGGCAGGACCAGAAAAACTTCAGCTAGAGAATTTATAATGCAGATATCTAGTGTTTCTAGATGGTAAAAGGAGAACAAAGAAAGAATGGGAAGTGTTTCCTCCTGAATTTAATCAAGGAATAACATTTTCAGGACAGTTTATCATAGGTGTTCAGCTCTTAGCTGTTGACATAATACAGAGTTGTCAGTAGTTGTGCTTCTGGAATTGAAATTGTCAAATTAAGGATCATTATAATCATTGTGTACATTAGGAATAGG
This sequence comes from Peromyscus leucopus, assembly GCF_004664715.2. Classification (NCBI taxonomy): domain Eukaryota; kingdom Metazoa; phylum Chordata; class Mammalia; order Rodentia; family Cricetidae; genus Peromyscus; species Peromyscus leucopus. The sequence goes on from NC_051083.1 coordinate 1,264,715, forward strand.
ATTTGGGGGATACCAGGCCCATTTTAGTGTATTTGCCATTGTGAGGAGGTTTGTACAATGTCATAGATTTGCCTGGACTTGTACACAGGTAGACCAGAGCTGTGCAGCTAGATATCAGTTTTATTGGATGATTTAACTGTGGTAGGTTTTATCAAAACAGGAAAGTATTTATAAACCGACTGAATACTGTCAGCCCTCTTACAAAGCACAGCTAACAGTAACAGGCATAATACTTAGTTTCTACTTGAGTTCCTTGAGTGGCAGGTAACTTACTAATTACGGATAGCTGAATCAAAATTATTACAAGGTTTTTGTTCAAATTCAACAACTTTCCTTTATAGTTTGTACAGTTAGGGCCATTAAAAGAGAATCAGAACTTCCTCATTATAGTTTACTCTTACTTTAAAGATAGTGAATACTATCTTCCTCTCTGAGTAGTCTCTACTCACAGCTAAACAACCCCTATGGGATCTTTTATAGAAATAGAATACTTACTAGGTAAAGCTGGGAGGTTGAGATTTCCTTTGTCCTGCCTAATTCTTACTTTTGGCTTAAAGTATTAGGTTGCCTAGGTTGGAAGTTTATTACCCTTACTTTTATATCATCAAACACTATTCATTATTGTATGACTTGGATGTACACATTTGTCAAAGTTCTCTCAGTGAATTCAGTGTTTATGGAAAAGTCTTTTAATGATTCATGCCATATTCTTTTATACAACTATCACTCATCCATCTATTCATCCATTCATCTCTCTATCCATCACTTCATTCAGTATTTACTAAATATTGCTATTATAAACAGGGTTGAGACATTCCTAATAATTTATTAATGAAGAGATAGACAAGGTCAGTTCCAAAACTTAGATTTATATAATGAACAAAGACTACAGTACTAGAAAAAGATGAGTTCATCATTATTATAAAGATATAATTTAATGAAAAAGAATGTGAAAACAAAGACTCCTAAATACATCTTGTTTGACAAATGGGAGTTCTTCAGAATAGATGGAGTCATTCATCTGCTACACAAATTAATCTGAAAGCACCAAGGGAACATCAATTTTATGTAGAATACCAGGATGGGCAATATTGTTAAGAAACTAATGGATCTGAGTAATTCTCAGAAGAGAGTGGCAGAATCCTACTACTTCGCTTTTAAATGCAACTTGATAATCTGCAAAAATTCTTCTATATAACAATTAAGGGGGCTGTAAAATAATTTGACACTTCTCAAATAAGTCACCCAAACTAGCATATCGTGTGATTTTTCTTGTAGTTGTATGCATTTGGCAGGAGAAAATATACAGGCAACTTTCTCTAAATAGTGAATAGAGATCTCGATGATATTAAGTAACATTGTCTAGCAAGGACCTAGGGGTTAAACTAAGCCTTTGAACTCATTTTTTCTTTCCTTTTCAAAAAAATCTATGACTATCTATTCAAAGCAAATAAGACTCAGTCTTAGCTCAGAAAAAATGTCTTGACCAATTCATTCATTACAGAACACTGAACGAGGGATGAACTTGAATTAAGCACATTCAGAAAATGAACCTGGGTAAGTTGTTTTGAATGGAATATTCACATAAATTTTTCCTTTCAAGTACATTTTGTTACTCAGAAACACAGTAGTAAATAGCACCTGTGCTGCATTATGAGTTTAGTACATGTGGGTTTACCTAAAGTAGTCAATTATATCTAAGAATAATTAGGATACATGAGTGTTAAGGCATCATGATACCTCAGACATTTTTAATTTCAATTTGTTAGTGGGAAAGTCAATTCTTTTTAATGACATTTGCCATGTGCAATTAGTAGTCTCCAATATCAAGATTTTTTTTCCTGTAGAAAATTAGAATATGTAAATAAAATATGTGACGCCTAAAGCAATTCTTTTTTAAGCAGAATCCTATAGAAACATTCAGCATCTGTTGATGAGAAGAGATCAACAGGTGACAGAAAATGGAAAATTCCTGAAGCTTTCCTTAAACATTTAAATATTTGCATTTTCAATGTGGAGGTACAAGGACAACCTAATTATTATGGAAGTATTTAATGTTCACTTGCTGAGTTTACAGCTCACTGTTAAAACTTTACCCATTCTTCCAGAATAAAAGAGGCACACTTCATTAGAAATATCCAAGGAAAAAATCAACAGCAACAAACACATGTTCATTATAGAGAAATAGTGCTTGCTTTTTTTCTAAGGAGTGAACATGTCTCTTAAAGTTAACACAGTCATTTGGAATTGTATTAAACAATTAAAATGCATATCAGCCTAAGGTGAAGAAGCAAATTAATCAAGGGCGGCACATGAACATACTGGGAAGCTACTGTACCTGCCACTGAAAACACATCCCAACTCTACAACCATTCATTCAACAACTACTACTTGTCAAAATGTGTGTTTACAGGCAGAGATACAAAGTTCATCCTCAAATATGTAAAACATCTTTATTACAATAAAAGAATAAATTGCTTTAATTTCTAGAAGAACACAGTCTGACTAGTTTTAGGCATCCTTAAATAGCTGACATCTTAAGCAGAATATAAAATCTCAGAATAAATATGAGAAACAAAGGCTAGAGATAAAGAACATGTTATTTATTAGTTACATTTCTGTTGCTAGGATAAAATACTGTGAGTAAGGAAAGTATGGGGCAAACATGGCAACCAGAACAGCATTCTGGGAGTTCACATCTTGAACCTCTAGAAGCAGAGAGAACGAAGTGGAAGTGCCCAACTCCAGTGATACACTTCCTCCACCAAGACCATAATCTCATAAACATCTCCACACAATTCCATCAACTGGGGACCAAGTTTTCAAACAGCTAGGAGTCAGGAGGGGGTTACTTTTCTTATATAAATTACCACAGATAGTATATTTACAAACCAGTTTGCTGTTTGATACAGTAAGGAGGATATAGGATGTGACGAGGGAATGTGGAGATGTAGGGTAGGACTCGGTTATGTAAGATCAGGACTATTTGATATAGGATAAACACAGATCCTAAAGAATATTTCAAAGCACTTTACAAAGAAAACACAGTATTAAAATACTAAAGAAAGGCAAGGTTTACATGCAATGTTCATGCACTAGGGGTGATAGAGTAACATGACTGAGTATGAAAAGTTTGGAAAAGGGAAAGAAAGCAAAGCATATAAAGCTGATTGGCAGAGTGAAAAATGGGAACTGAAGACACAGAGGCAAAATCAACCAGATTTTATTATAAACTATAAAGTTATGCTAGAATCACAAGATAAATGTTAAATATACAACTCACAAATGCTCAAAAATCCCCCCCCAAAGAATAAGTACTGACATTTCTTCAAACCCCAAGAAGTACATGAAGAAAATATTTAAGGTAATAAGATACATACCATTTCTAGAGTATCAGTTATCTACCAAATTTAACCATTTCCTCACATGCAAAATGAGTTAATAACCTCAAAGGGTATTATGAGGAATGATGAGGAAATCTTTTATAGAGAATGCACTGGGTGATCAATCAATGCCGTGTTACCAATATTGCTATAATTATTCATTTTCCATAGGCTTTTTTGCACTTTTATGCACTTCTGAGGCTGCCCTGAATTAATTTGTATAATGTTTTTGTTTTATTGCAAAGCAAGCCCTATAATATATGTAACTAATACTGTGGTTTATGTTTGCTCATAAATGAGTCACAATAGATAAAAATAAACTAACCCCAAATCTTTATTGTGCTTTTTTCCAATACTGCTTGTCCCCTATGTTTGTCCCTTGACCTCAGGGTCTGCAAATACAAATGTATACTTACTTTGTTCTTTGTGTAGCCCAAGCGATTCGCTGAGTTCTTAATACATAATGCATGCTTGTGTTAAGAGAAATGGCAAGAAGGGAAAAAAATCTCACAACATGTCTCAAAGTATTAAAATGCCCATCATTCTCATACCAAGTAGTCATGTAAGAAGGATGAAGATGACCACAAACTGAAACATGCAGCCTTTGAACAGTATATAGGCAGGAGGAAGATTGCCATTGCTCAGTATCTTGCAAACATTTTTTCATCAAAAGCACCAGAACTTTTTTATGAACATCATTTATACAAAGACAAATTAAAAATAGCAAACCTAAACTCATTTATTGCATTTTCATTTTTAAAATTAGTAAAGAGTCAAAGTACTTAATGTATTAGAGGAAAGCAGTATCTAGACCATGTGCTGCTCTTGAAATTGGAACAGGTGTGACTTCTCCCACTTTCTCAATGAGAGAGACCATAATCCCCAGCAGTTAGATACAAAGCACACATGCGAGCATCTCATGTATGAAGAAAAGAAGGCAAACATCAAGGGATATTTTACTCAAGATAAACATTAATTGTGTTCTCCTTGGTTACTATTCTGCCTTAAGCATCCCAAACTGGACATGAAAATGCTAACAACCTCAAAACACTTATGATAAAAGACTTACCTCTTAAGTCAAGGATCTAGAAGGAGAAAACCTAGCATGGCGGAATATTTTAGTCAACAGCTACATTACACTAGCCAAATGACTCAGAAAAACTGTAACCTTCACAGCTGTGGATTCAAAGGTTAAACAGGGAACCTAGCCTGCCACCCTTGTGGGTACAACCCATGAAAATGCCCCAACTAAGGCTGAGTCAGAGAAGGTCAAATAGGAAACTGGGACCTTCATTCATCCTAATAGTAAGTAAGTCACTGTAATTGTTAGTATTATAATAAGTCATAATCTAGAATCATCTGAGATAAAGGTCTGTTGAAATGCTTATGGGTCATTACCTTGATGGCTTTGATTTATGTGGGAAAGCCTGCCTACTGTGGGTGGCACAGCTGGGAATCTAAACTATGTAAATGGTGAAAGGGAATGGAGCCACAGCATGATGTTCATTATCCCTTTCAGCTGATTATGAACACATTTTGAAAGCTGTTTTAAGTTCCCCTATAACTTTGACTTCACAGCCATGATGGACTGTACCTTGAACTGTGAAACAAAATAAATCCTTCCTTCCTTCTTCAGGTTGCTTTTGTTGGGGTTATTTTGTCACAACAGTGGGACAATAACTAAGGCAATGTCCTTCTTCACTGCTAGCATGGAGAGCTGTTGGAAAGAAACTTTCTCCCATCTCCACAAGAAAGAGCCTCAACTCACCTTAGATTTCAATGGCAACTGAAAATCCACTCAACTGTGAGAAGCTGGAGAGCTCATGGCAATAACATAGAAGTACCATTCTTTCCAGTGTCTGGGTGGTGACAAAACTAAGATAAGCAAAAAGTTGGTATCAAATCCAGTCTCATGATGAAGTATATGAAATGTTTTAGTTTCAAAACACAATTTATCTAACTTAATTTAAGGAACTTCTTAAATTGAAAGAAATGTAAAGTAAGTAAGTGCTATATTGAAATCATGGAGATGTGAAAATTCTGTGATGAAAATTTTAAGGTATGCATAATAAAGCTTTTTACAAAAGGTGTTAGAAGCTAAGAAGGCGCATAAAAGTTTTAATAAATACCCATAAGCAATAGAAGATATTTCTTAAAACAAAGTAGAAATATTGTAACTGAAAAACATAATGACCAAGAATTCTTACATGAACAATAGCAGAATGGAAGACACAGACAAAATATCAGTGACCTGGAAAACAGACAAAATTATTTAATTTGACTAAAAGGGGGAAAAAATGAAGAGTGAAATGTGCTCCAATGACCTGGGGGTAATTTTTCAAATCTACCATTTGTGCCTAGGAAGAATGCAATTCTAAACAAACAAACAAACAAAAATGTCAAAAAGATCAATACTATAATTTTCAAATATTAGCATAACACATACACTGGATTCAGAAAACAAGCTGCATGTTAAGCCAAGAAATCCATGTCCAGATATGTCACAATCCAGAAGAGAGATGATGAAAACAAATCTCCAAATCAGCAAGAGTGACCCCTTCCTCACAGGAAGGTTCATTTGCCATGGACCATCAGGGAGGGCAGAATGAGGGAGCAAAGCATTCCTTAAAACAGCAGACACAAAGAACTATCCACCAAGATTCCTTTATTCAGAGAACATAGATTTCAGGAAAGAGGAGGAATCACAAGCATCCAAAGAAGGAAGAAAACCCAACATAAAGAAGATTTTTCTTTAAAATAGTGCATAACGTTTTCCAAATCAAGAGGAACATATGAAAGGGTGACACTTATACTATTAGGAAGTGAAAATGTGGGCAGACAGACTTTCCTCATCTGCTTGAATCTTCTAAATCATATCTGACACCCAAAGTCAGAATTGCAACACTGTCTGTCATATGGTTCTAACACACTAAGGGAGTGTTTTAGACAACTGTACCAAGAAGGGGAGGTATACAGTTTTTTTTTATTACTCTTTACTCTTTTCTCTTTTGTGGGGCCTGTCACCCAGCTTTCAAGTAAATCATACACAGGGGCTTATTCTTAGTTATAAATGCCCAGCCCTAGCTTGGCTTGTTTGTAGCCAGCTTTCCTTAACTTTAATTTATCCCACTTACATTTTGCCTCTGAGCTTTTTCCTTTTCTTACTTCTGTAATCTTACTCTCACTCTTATTCCACACCTGGCTGTGTGACTGGGTGGCTGTCCCCTAGCATCTTCTTCTCCTTGTTCTCTTGCTCTATCTTCTTTTCCTCCCAGATTTCTCCTTATATTTACTCTCTCTGCCTTCCAGCCCTGCCTATTCTTTCTCCTGCCTCGTTATTGGCCATTCAGCATTCAGCTCCTTATTAGACCATCAGATGTTTTAGACAGGCACAGTATCACAGCTTCCCAGAGTTAAACAAATGCAACATAAAAGAATGCAACACATTTTTCATCATTAAACAAATGTTCCACAACATAAACCCATGTAACACATCTTAAAATAATACTCTACAACAGGGAGTTAATATAAATAGTAGTTATATTTCAACTTCACTTGACCAAATTAAAATGCAAAAACCATGGTGACTTACATATATATAAAGCAAGTTACATATATATTGACAGAAAGCACTAAAAATGTTTTGCAAAGAGATATAATTTAAAATATTAGAGGTCATAACAAAAATTTGAAACAATGAGTATACAAATCATAAGAAGAGAAAATAAAAAGATATAGATAGATAGATAGATAGATATAGATAAAAACAGGGAGAACAAACATGCATGATGGATTAAGTTGCAACATACTAACTCATTAAAGAAAATCAACAAATACTATGGACAACTCTGTACCCTAAATCTTACAAGTTATGTAGAACTGACAACTGCTACAAAATACAAATTATTTCATTTAACCCACTTTGCTTAATTTTTAGAAGTTACAATGGTGAGAACTATTATTAATGAATAATGAATATTTAATTACACATAATAGAAGCATTTACATTTAGAGGTTTTTAACAGCAAATTTCAAATTCAAATTATTGAAAGAAGAATTAACAACATTTTTATACAATCTCTTTCAGGAAACAAGGAAGAAAAATATATATTGTTTTGTTCAGCAAATATAGCCATTGTATAAATACCAGGTGAAAACTGTACCAAAATAATATCTAAAATATAGATACACATCATTCAAAGAGATAAATGAAAAGATCCTTAACAAAACAATAGCAAATACTATTTTTTAATTTATAGCAAATAATTATAAATGGACATGGTTTTATATATCTGCAATCACAGCATTCTGGAGGCTGAAGCATGAAGATCATAGGTTTGAGGGAAGGGAGAAGTTGTCTTAAAAATTAATTAATCTTCAGAAAAAAATAATTACCATTTGTGATTTTTAAAAACATATTTTTAGGGAGAGCTGAAGGACTTAGTAAAGTTACATACTGTGACTCAAGACCTATATCTTTGACCTGACAATTTCATTGAACATTCAAAACATTTCCTACACATTCTTAAGGTCACCTTAGTTTCTTTATTTGATTATGAATAACCTCTTATCATATCCAACATATTGGTGAAATTTTAATATGGGTTGAGTGTCCTGCATCCTTACATAAGTATACACTGCTTTCTGTCTTAAAAATTAATAGATAGACTCCACCATACCAATAGGCTAAAGAACAAGCACATGGCCTTATCTACTACTGAAAAATAATTATTTAACCAAACCCTTTCATGAGTGAAATTCTTAGGACAGCATCAAGAAGGATTCATTCTGAACTTGATAAACACACGTCCAAACACCTTCATTTGATGTTATGCTTACTGACAATAGATTAAACGGTGCACTTTAAACTTAAGAACAAGAAAAAGATTTCTTCTTTCACAATTCCTCTTCAATGTTTTCCCTAAATGTGTCAGTAGGTACAGAAAAAGTATAGAAACACAGACATACACACACACTCACTCACTCACTCATTCACACAAGAATTCAGAAAGGAAACAATAAAATAGAATCTACTGTCAGGTGATCTGACTGGTAACATAAAATTATCCCAAAAATCCTACTTTCCAAAACCAATCCAGAATCAACATGCACATTTAGAAAGATTGCAGATTCTTAAAAAAAAAAATGTAGAAAACCTAAAACATATTTTTTTTCTGTACTGCAATGAACACACAGACTTACAGGCTCATTAAAAATGTACCTTTAAATCACTGAAAAAATGAATTATTACATATGAAGCTAAACAAACATGTATGGGTTATATGCTGAAACTACAAATTCCCAATTAAAGATCCAACTATGAATTAAGTAAATACATGGCATACTATCCTAGTTAGGGTTGCTATTGCTCTGACAAAACACCATGACTGAAGCAACATGGGGAGGAAAGAGTTTGCTTTTTTTCATCACTACTGTTTATCATCAGAAAATGTCAGTAGAGGAACTCAAACAGTGCAGGTACCTGGAGGCAGGAACTGATGTAGACACAGACATAGAGGGGTGCTGCTTACTGCCTTGTTTCCCATGGCTTTCTTCACCTGCTTTCTTATACAGCACAGGACTAAGACCCCAGGGGTGGCACCAGCCACAATGGGCTGGGTCTCCCACATCAATTTCTAAACAAGAAAATGCCCTATAGGTTTGCCTAGAGCTGGGTCTTAATGGAATCATTTTCTCAATTGAGGCTCCTTCCTCTCTGATGACTCTAGCTTTAAAGCCTAACGTCTCTCAACTGTGGATTTCTATACAGTCAAATTAAATTAAGCACTTTCCTACTTTAAGAAGGAAGAGCACAGTCACAATCTCACCAAAGTAAAGCCAAGCTCCAATAGCGTAAATAACTCAGTGTTTAATATACAGGATTCACTCACCATTTTGTAGGATCATCCAAAGGGTTTGGGTCACATCTCTGCCACTGCCCTCTGCAGCACATACAGCTTGTCTTCCAGAATCTGGCATGCTCCACTCCACCTCTGCTGTTGTTCTGGGAGGTTTTCCCATAATCCAGGCATCTCCAAAATGGTTGTGTAGTTTAGTGTTCTTCTGGGACTCCCAACAATGGAAGCATGTTGGGTGTGGGGTGTGTCTCTGATTCTAGCCTGTGTTTGGGACACTTTTTCCTCTACTGAGTTGCCTTGTCCAGCTTTGATATGAGGATTTGTACCCACTCTCATTCTTTTTTTAAGGCCATATTGGGTGTATATCCCTGGAGGGGGGCAGTGGTTGCTTTTTTTTAAGGGTAATGGAGGTGTAGTGGATTTGGGATGGATGGGGTAGACAAGAGGTAGGAGAGAGACTGGGAGGAATGCAGGGAGGGGAAACTGTTTTGGAGGTAATATATGAGAGAAGAATAAAAGTTAAAAAAAGAAGAAAAAAAATGCCCTACAGCTTGCCCACAACCTATAGAGGCATTTTCTCAATTGAGGCTCCCTATTCTCTGATGACTCTATCTTGTGTTAAGTTTACATAAAGCTTGTCTGCACATGTGCTGTATTTATTGATTGAAAAGGTCACTATTGAAAATAAACTGCAAACAAACTGCATCCCCAGACGTTACCAGCATGAAAGTCAAATGCTACTAGTACTTTAGAAACCAGTATGGGAGTTTCTTAAACAGGCATATGCTATAACACTGTAGTTGAAATCTTAGACATTTATTATAGGAAAAAGAATGAACACTTTTTCTCACACAAAAACTCAGTTTAAATACAGTCCCATTAATATTTTCAAGTTGTAAATGATCAAGCTCTTGTGATGTAGACAAATGACTGAGCCAACCAGAGCTTTTCCTCCTTATTACTATGTTCTCTACTTCCCTGTTAGAACTAACTTTACACTCAGTCCAGCTCTAAGCCTCATGGACCCTGAGATCCTTAAGTAAAACCATATAACAAAGCCTAGGGACCCTGATTGAGACAGGAGAAAGGGAGATCACTCTTCTACCAAGATGAATGGCCTGTCCTATCACTTCTTGTGATGAAAGGCACAGGGAAAGTAAAAGAACTCAGGTTAGAAGATAAAATGTTTTTACACATCCCAAATTTCAACATGAATGTGGGAGCCGAAATTATTCAAGGTCAGAGAACCTAAGCTTGCTTTACCCAGCAGGACTGCATAATGGGATGATTTGGCTACTGGAGTGGTTACCAGGTGTTTTGAAGCATCTATACTTGGTTGTACATTGTGCTCTGATCTTGAAAGGGGGAGGTCTTTTGTTTTGCCTCTTAGCATTGTACAAAAAGCCCTTCAGAATAAACCTTGAGGCGACTGGGTATTGACCCAGGGCCCTCCCAAAGCTATCCAGCACCTCTGTCTTTCTTAACATCTTTTATCTTTCTATCTAATACTTCCTCATTCCTCTCTCCTCCCCCCTAAAACCCTTCTACAGGCTGGACCTGGACTCTGACAGACTCCCACACATTACTATTGGTAGATAATCTTCAGAAAAAAAAAAACACCATTTGTGATTTTTAAAAACATATTTTTCTAGGGAGGGCTGAAGAACTTAGTAAAGTTACATACTGAAACTCAAGACCTATATCTTTGGCCTGACAATTTCATTGAACATTCAAAACATTTCCTACACATTCTTAAGGTCACTTTAGTTTCTTTATTGGATTATGAAGTGATAACCTCTTATCATATCCAACATATTGGTGGTATTTTTTTTAAATTTTATTTTATTTTACAACCAGCCATGGATTCCCTTGTTCTCCCCCCTCCTGCCACCCTCGCCTCCCCCCAAGGATACCCCCCATTCCTACCTCCTCCAGGGCAAAGCCTCCCCCAAGGAATGAGATCAACCTGGTAGACTCAGTCCAGGCAGGTCCAGTCCCCTCTTCCGAGGCCGAGCCAAGCATCCCTGCATAAGCCCCATGTTTCAAACAGCCAACTCATGCAATGAGCACAGGACCCAGTCCCACTGCCTGGATGCATCCCAAACAGATCAAGCCAATGAACTGTCTCACCCATTCAGAGGGCCTGATCCAGTTGAGGGCCACTCAGCCATTGGTTCATAGTTCATGTGTTTCCATTCGTTTGGCTATTTGTCCCTGTGCTTTATCCAACCTTGGTTTCAACAATTCTTGCTCATATAAACCCTCCTCGTTCTCACTAATTGGACTCCCAGAGCTCTATCTGGGGCCTGACCATGAATGTCTGCATCCAGATCCCTCAGTCATGGGATGGGGTTTCTAGCATGACAATAAGGGTGTTTGGCCATCCCATCACCAGAGTAGGTCAGTTCTGGCTGTCTCTCGACCATTGCCAGCAGTCTATTGTGGGGGTATCTTTGTGGATTTCTGTGGGCCTCTCTAGTACTTTGCTTCTTCCTTTTCTCAAGTGGTCTTCCTTTACCATGGTCTCCTATTCCTTGTTCTCCCTCTCTGTTCTTGATCCAGCTGGGATCTCCCGCTCCCCCAAGCTCTCTTTCCCTCAACCCTCGCCTTTCATTACCCCCACTCATGTCCAGGCTGTTCATGTAGATCTCATCCATTTCTCCATCATTGGGCAATCCCTGTGTCTTTCTTGGGGTCCTGTTTTCCAGGTACCCTCCCTGATGATGTGAGTAGCAGTCCAGTCATCCTTGTTCCACCTCTAGTATCCTCCTATGAGTGAGTACATACCATGTTTGTCTTTCTGAATCTGGGTTACCTCACTCAGGATGATTTTTTTCTAGATCCATCCATTTGCCTGCAAACCTCATGATGTCATTGTTTTTCTCTGCTGAGTAGTATTACATTGTGTATATGTACCACATTTTATTTATCCATTCTTCAGTTAAAGGGCATCTAGGTTGTTTCCAGGTTCTGGCTATTACAAACAATGTTGATATGAACATAGCTGAGCAAGTGCTCTTGTGGTATGATTGAACATTTCTTGGTTATATGCCCAAGAGTGGTATAGCTGGATCTTGGGGGACATTTATTCCCAATTTTCTAAGAAAGCGCCATATTGATTTCCAAAGTGGTTGTACAAGCTTGCATTCCCACCAGCAGTGGAGGAGAGTTCCCCTAGCTCCACATCCTCTCCAGCATAAGGGGCCCCCAACTGGATCAGGCCCTCTGAATAGGTTAGACAGTTGATTGGCTTGATCTGTTTGGGAGGCATCCAGGCAGTGGTACTGGGTCCTGTGCTCAGTGCATGAGTTGGCTGTTTGAAACCTGGGGCTTATGCAGGGATGCTTGGCTCGGCCTGGGAGGAGGGGACTGGACCTGCCTAGACTGAGTCTACCAGGTTGATCTCAATCCTCGGTGGAGGCTTTGCCCTGAAGGAAGTAGGAATGGGGGTGGGGTGGGCTGGGAGGAAGGGGAGGGTGTGGGAGGGGGGAGAACAAGGGAATCTGTGGCTGATATGTAGAACTAAATTATATTGCAAAATAAAATAAAATTAAATTAAAAAATAATCTAGTCAAGGCTGGAATATGGTTTCATAGTTAAGAACAATTGCTGCTCTTGCAGAGGACATGGGTTGAGTTCCCAGCACCCACTTGGTGGTTCACAACCACTTATAAATCTAGTTCTAAGTGATCCAACACCCTCTTTTCACCCCCATGGCCTCATGCATGCTGTGGTATCCATAAGTAAGTCATCTATGCATGAAATAAATAGCGTGATTTTAAGAGATCTAGTGTTGTAGAGAGTGGAGGTAGCTATGATGTCCATAAGAATCTACTTCCATAAAACCGTCAACTATTAAAAAAAAAAGCTAAAAATTAACAGGGCTGCATTCCCAAGTCTAAAGAAGCAATACAACAGCAAATCCATTGCTTTTTATCTTGAAGCAACTTTAATTAATCTAAAAAGGTTTTATGATACCAAGAAATCATAATTAACAAGAAACATCACCATTTTTTGGTGGCTTTCCATGGGCCGCGAGATTTTGGTCTGCATGTTTCCTTCACATTTCAAAATTATCAGGATTCATATCAATAACTGGAGAAGCTGAACAGTTTTCTCAAAGCAATTTAGCAAAAAAATAATTTTAACTTCAGGTTCAAAATTTTTTATATCAAGCTACTTTAAAGTATTCTTAACCTAAATACAGAACAACTTAACTCATAACTTCTGGACCATATGAATAATGAGGACTAGATCTACCTATATAACATATCAAATATGATATTTTTTCACAAAGACTTATTCTGAGTAGTGTTTATACCATCAAGTCATCAACCAGTGCTTTTAACTGTTGAACCTTCTCTCCAGGCCCTACAGCCTATCTTGTGGGGTGGTTTTTATAATATTAATGTGTTGTATTATGATGCTTAATAAGCACAAAATATCACTCCACATGAACTTCACATTCATTTTGCTTTTTTAACTGATTTATTTCTTGTGTTTGTGTGTGAGGTGTGAGCACATGTGTGGTGTGCATGCACGTGTGCATGCATGGTGGTTAGAGGAGGATGTCTGGTACTCTTTACTATCACCCTCTGCTTTATTTTTAATGATAGAACCTCTTACTGAAATTGGAGCTAAGCTGGAATCCAGCAAAGCTCACACCCATCTTTGTATGTAGGCGCTGAGAATTCGAACTCAGGCCCTCTCTTGTTTTCTTTGATGTTTTTCCTTTCTACTTGTAATTTATTCATAATGTATGAAAAAAATGACTTCCCCAATTTCCTCCAAAACTCTGATCTGAACAATGGATAAAAGTATCTAGTTAATGCCGGGCGTTGGTGGTGCACGCCTTTAATCCCAGCACTCGGGAGGCAGAGGCAGGCGGATCTCTGTGAGTTCGAGGCCAGCCTGGGCTACCAAGTGAGTCCTAGGAAAGGCGCAAAGCTACACAGAGAAACCCTGTCTCGAAAAAACCAAAAAAAAAAAAAAAAGTATCTAGTTAATGGGAAAAAGTTATAATAACAATTATATTCTTTGAATTTTGTGTTCAAAGAACTTTTGAAACATGTTTAGGAGTTGTAGAGTCTGTTTATCACCAGGCAAAGTTTGCCTTTTATCAGGACTTTATATAAGTATTCTTCATCCTTGTAAGTCTCAGAACAAAATTTGAAGTGGCTTTTTTTAAAAAAAAAAAAAAAAAAAAAAAGAGAGAGAAGTTTTTTTTCAACACTGACTGACTTAGAGAAATGAATAAAGTTTGACAACAGTCAGGGTCAAATGACTTTATAAGACAAAGGTAGGAAAAATAGGAAACAGCTTTTTTTGCCTTTTATTTTTTGGCTAATATTAATAGGTGGATAGAAATTCCTACATGACTAGGATGGTCTGGTAGGCTTTTCAGTCATATGCATATTGTGACTAGAGTTCGCTTTGGCTAGGCATCATTAATGAAATATGTAGATGGGTCAATATTTCTCACTTTTATGTATAAATCATGCAAATGGTTGTCTGTGAGCTTGCTCTATTATTGGGCTATAACATTAGTGAACTGGCATTGATTTGCCATTATACTTGAGGCTATAAAATTATAATTATAAATGTTTATTGAGTAAAGTATAGACTAGGGTATCATAGACTAATAGTGGCCCAAGGAATGAAATAATTTGAAGAAGCAGCTTGAATTTACACTAAATGAAGAAGCTAAAGAGATGCAGACAAGTGAAGGCACGGAAACCTACCTGCTTTAAGGGAGCAACAGAGATTTCTTTAGAAATAGGCTAGGGATCCAGGGAAATTACTCAGTATTTAATTGTTGCTTCAGTGGCCTATTGGGAATAGAGGCACTTAAACATACTTGCATCTCTGTTCTCTCACTGACAACACTACAGAAAACAAAAATATGATGAAGTCTGGCAATTGCTATGAGAAGAAATGTGTAACTGCACCCAAGCATTCTTGTTGACTGAATCACTTGAGATCAATCCCCTACTATCAAGGGAGTCAAAGGAATACTATGCAGTAGATGAGACTTGGGCATGGTGTTGTTTTACCCAACTGCTAGGATAGAAAAAAAGAAACATACAAAAAAAAAAAAAAGAAAAAAGAAAAAAAACCCTCCTGTTCAAGAAGAAAAGAATCCCAGTCTGGGTGGACAAGTAACATTCCAGTTGAGACAAAAAACCACCTCTATGAAGGCAGCTCACTTTAAGGCATGATAAGTGATTGGTGTAAAAATTAATACATTCATGAGACATTATAGTTTTTCTTAACAGAATCTCTGTCATTAGTGTGGTACCTTACTGAGGGTATCATCATGTAGCACTGTAAGTCTGGATATTTTTCTGAATTATTTAGAAAACTATTATTTATACGTTTCTTTCTTCATCTTTTATAAAGTATACTTTTTAGCTTTTACACTGATTTATTTATTATTTTTATTTATTTATTTTATACTCCAAACACAATTTCCCTCACTCTTCTCTTCCCATTCCCTTTCCACGCACTCTCCGCCACTGCCTAAATCAACTCTTCCTCTGTTTCTGTTCAGAAAAGGGCAGGCCTCCCATAGGCACCAACAAAGCATGACATATCAAGTTGCAGTAAGACTAAGCACCAAAAGTAATCTACAGATTCAATGCAATCCCCATCATAATTCCAACACAATTTTTTACTCTGTTGAAATAACAATACTCAACCTCATATGGAAAAGCAAAATATCCCAGGATAGCTAAAACAATCCTGCACAACAAAAGAAGTGCTGGAGGTATACTCTAATACAGAGATATAGCAATAAAATCAGCATGGTATTGGCATAAAAACAGACAAGTGGGTCAATGGAATCAATTCAAAGACCCCTACGTAAATAAACACACCAATGGACACCTGAACTTTTACAAAGAAGCTGACACCCTCTCTCTCTCTCTCTCTCGTTGTTGTTTTTTGATGTTGTTGTTGTTTTTTGTTTTTTGTTTTGTTTTTGAGACAGGCTTTCTCTGAAGCTTTGGAGCCTGTCCTGGATCTCTCTCTCTGTAGACCCGGCTGGCCTCGAACTCACAGAGATCTGCAAGTTCTTTTCTTTCTTTCTTTGTTACTTTCTTTCTTTCTTTTTAATTTTTCTTTATTAAGGAATTTTCTACTCACTCTACATACCACCCACAGATCCCACCTCCTCCCCTCCTCCCATCTCCCAGCCCTCCCTCCCAAGCCACCCCACATCCCCTAAATCAAAAATTCTACTCCACAGTAACAAAGGGGCTTGTCCTTATATTCTTCATAACTCAGTTAACTGTGTGAAGGTAATATATGAAATATTACCTACTTAGGTATGTTTAACATAAAGGTTCATTTCTACTCCATGGCTTTGAATAATGTTACTTCTGCCACAAATTTTAAATTAATTGTTCACTTGCACTGTTAGATACATATGACTAGAAGTATATACATATTTAAATATAATAAACTGATTGCTTATAAATCTAAATTTCTATCTTTGGTTTTGATTTAATAGCCTAGGGCTTACCTAAGTGATTTTATGATTTACTAACACATCTGGTATTTGGAGGATAGTTAAATTGGTAAAAATCCATGTTATACAATTAGGAGAACCTGGTTCAAATCCCCGAAACTGACATAAAACTAGACACATAACTTCATGGAGATAAGAGGTGTTAGAGTTACTTTTCTATTGCTTTGACAAAAGATCATGACCAACATAACTTGTTAAAGAAAACATTAAATTGAGCTTATGGTTCCAGAGGGTTAGAGTCCATGACAGTGGATCAAAAGCATGACAGCTTTTGATAAATGGCTTTTTTGATAAACGGGGGATATCAGGGTCCACTCTTAGTCTAAATAAGAATGGACTCAAGCAGATAGTCAAGTCAAAAGCATGACCAGCTGAGAGCTCAACTCATGGTCTGCAAGTAGGAAGCAGAGAGAACACACTGGAGATGGCAGGAGTCTTCTGAAATCTCAAAGCTCACCCTCAGTGGCACACCTCCTTCAACAGGGGCATATCTCTCAATCCTTCACAAACAACTTGGAATATTCAAATATATGAGCCTCTAGGACCATTCTTACTCAAAGAACCACAGGCGGCAAATACAAGGCAACACAATATGCTGGAGCTCACTGGTCAGCTAGACAAGCACACCCTGTGGAAATAACAACAAAGAGAATTTGTGTTAAACAAAATGGAAGGCAAAGATGTCATCTGACCTCCACACATGACTTATGACATGTATGTGCCCACATTCACACAGAGAAGTGTACAAACAAATGTGTATACATACTACACACACGGTACATACACACTGACTAAGTGAGGGTTACTATTGCTTTAATGAAACCATACCCAAAAGAAGAATAGGGAGAAAAAGGTTTGTTTAGCTTACATTCCTCATCCATCATCATTAAAGGAGGCAGGACAGGAACCCAAATGGGTTAACCTGCAGGCAAGACCTCACACGCACGCACGCATGCGCGCGCGCACACACACACACACACATTTTTTAAATGGCATGAGCAACATTTCTAAGGATAATCACTGGACTCAAAAAAAGTTACCTACTCCAATTTACAAAACAATTTACAAAAATAATCTAAGATTACTAAATTATATCCCACAAGAGATGTTCAGAAAGATTCCACTTGCTCCTTACACCAGTGAATCCAATAGTGAGACTGTATATCTACATATTTCAGTGTACAGCATGGATATTAGGGAATGAATTAAAAAGAGTTACTCTAATCAAGGCACAAAACTGCACAGAGAAACCCTGTCTCGAAAAACCAAATAAATAAATAAATAAATAAATATAAAATAAAATAAAATTATCCATGATGCCATTCCCATGTCTTAAGTAAGATGATATCCAGAGCAGAATTTCTAGGAAACTACAAATGACCATAATTATTTCATTTATTATGAAAAGAATTTTGTACATTAATTTTTGTGCATAACCTTCAAATTGCTCAGTGTATTTACTGAACTACTTTACTATGTACTTGTAGAACAGTTGCTAACAAGAAAATTTCTTGACTACATGGAATTAAAGAATTCAGTGGAAGAAATAAAGTTACATTGGGCACTAACTAAATGTGTTCTACCCTTGGTGCCAACTTGCATTTTTTAAAAATATATTGTTTTGTGTAGTTAGAGTTATCAAGACATGATGTAGCTCAGAAACCTCTTTTTTTTTTTTTAAATAGCAAAAACTATTTCTAACACACAACATAGTGCGCAGCTTGGAGACACCTCTGTGTAACATAGTATAGGTCAAGCCTGCACACATGCCACAAACCTGCCATAGACTATCTCAAACCCACAGGGTGCCACTAACTTGAGAGAGACAACTAGGAAGCTGTTTTTAGTTCTGTTTTAGAATCTTTTTTTCCAGGTTTTAGGTGGAAAATCTTGCCCCACATTGGGTGCCATTTGTAGCAAGAGTTTTCCTCTCCAGGTCCTGCCAAGCCCCGGCAGTCCTGTAGCCCACTTATAAAGCAAACACACAGACGTTTGTATTATTTAAACTGTTCGGCCATTAGCTCAGGCCAACCATTGTCTACCTCTTACACTTTTACTCAGCCCATTTCTGTTCATGTATATTTCTCCACATGTTCCGTGGCTTTACCTGTTGCCTTTACATGTTGCTTCCCTGGCCGGCAGGCTGGTGTCTCCTCCAGACTTCCACTTCCCAGCCTCTCCTCTCTGTTTGTCCTGCCTATTCTGTACTTCCTCTCTGGCTACTGGCCAATCAGCGTTTTATTTATTTACAACATACAAAACATTCCACAGCAGCTGTGGACCCAAACATATTCCACCTCAAGATTGAGGTGTTGAAACATAAAGTGGGGAATAATAACTGGTTTGGAACAAATGAAGATTTTCTAAGGAGACATTTGTGTCTCTCAAGCTGATTATCAGACTGTTGAAACAGTTAATATGAAGAAATGGGATTTCCCCAGGAGTCTCATGCTAGGAGAAGGAGAAGGTCAGTTCCCTGAAAGAGATTTCACCTAATTCTAACAAGTTCTCAGACTTACAAGATGAGACATAGGCCCATACTATGATGAGTCAATGGTAGGCAAGACCATACCTTGACCCTAACTGCTGAGATGCTCATGTCTTTGGCTCTCTATTTAAACTTTAATCCCACTCCAGGACTCTGAAGATGGACTTGAAGGAGTCACTGGATCTCTTTCCCTCTTTCCAATGTGGTCACATTAATAAAACACCTTTTTCTGTTTTTCATTTTTTTAAAGTATTTAGAGGATGTATTAATGAGGATTATTCTAGAGGAACAGAACTGATAGACTATAGGTATACATTTTATATATACATATATATATATATATATATATATATTACTGGATAGATATTCAGTATGTGTATATGTATGTTTGTACATACACATATACATGTGTGTGAAACATGTGTGTGCATTACAATATATATATGATTTATTAGAATGACTTACAGGCTATAGTCCAGATAATTCAACAATGGCTGTCTACCAGTGCAGATCCCAAGAACTTAGTAGCTGTTCAATCCAAGGGGCCAGATTTCTCAGCTGGTCTTTAGGATATGCTGGAATATGTCTCTGATTCGGTTGAAAGAATAAGCATGCCAGCAAAAGCAAGGATGGGCATGGAAAGAACAAAAGCTTTATTCTTCCATGTCTTTAATGTAGGCTACCACCAGATGTGGCCCAGATAGAAGGTGAGTCTTCCTGATGCAAAAAAAAAATATCTGGTTTAAATATGGGTATTTCCACATGAAGTGATTTAATTAGGAAAAATCCCTCACAAGGTTACTCAGCTTCAGGTTTTATTTCATTCTAGATGCTGTCAAGTTGACAACCAAAAATAATCTTCATAATATAAGAGACAGTTTTTAAGTAATACCACAAAACAATCAACCAAATGCAACATACACAATTAAAGCATTGATAAAGACAGGCTGAAGGTAGTCTATGAGAGATAATGATACTTCAAAAGAACAAAGAATAAAGTGTACAAATAAGTAATCATGAAATGATAATAGTCATCTAGAGCCAGAATTTGAAAAAAAAGTATAATGTAAGAAATAAGGTTGCATATCCAAAGAGCGTTAAATAGTGAAGGGATTTAGTAAAAGTTATATAATATTATGAAATCAGTCGGGAAAGTGAGAATTTTTCCTTATTTGTTATCTCCATCTATTTCAGAAATCGCTAATGACTTCAGTTACCTTAGCTAATCTACGTAAGGTAATTTAAGGTAAAAAAAAAAAAAAAAAAAAAAAAACCTCACATGAAAAATCTAGAATATTATAAAGGCATTAGGTAAAGGAAACATGTAAGTGGAAGTTTTTCTGTGTTCTACAGCTGCTCTCAAATAATCACTCAGAGGCTTGATATTACTTCTAAATGCTCAGCCAATAGCTCAGGCTTGTTACTGGCTAACTCTTACACTTAAATTAACTCATATTTATATCTACTTTTGCCATATGGCTTGGTACCTATTAGCATGTCACATTCACCTCTTGCTCCCTCTATGTCTGGCTGGTGACTCCTGACTCCACACTTCTCTTTCCCATTTTCTTTATTTCGGCCACCCTACCTATACTTCCTGTCTGGCTACTGGCCAATCAGCATTTTGTTAAACCAGTTCAAGTAACAAATCTTTACAGTGTACAGGAGGATTATTCCACAGCATTTTCCCTTTTTGTCTAATTAAAAAGAATGGTTCAATTTCAAAGTAGTAAGATTATATACAATAAAAAGAGTTATCAAGTAAGAATTGCAGTTATAATATCCAAAATTGTTCCACAGCAGAAATATATACTCAATTGAGTTTGTAATACATACTTCACTTTGCATGAATTTAAAATTTGGATGAGATGTAGCTGTGTTAAAATGTTTCTAATTCTGTCCATTGAGAAGACTCACAATCAATGTAACAACAAAACTTTCAAATCTGGGAGTGATCTCTGTAAGTGGAATTGGGGAATGATGAACTCAAATTTAAAAAGTGGTGCTACTATTTCCTGGGAGAAAAATAATGGTGAATCAAATTAGCATCCCAAGTATTGTTGCTCTCATGTTTTTTGTTTGTTTGTTTATTTGCTTGTTTCTGGTTTTGTTGTCATTCTTTTTATAACATTGTATTTATATATTTTTTAAATATCAATAAACACTGTTTGTAAGGGTATATTTTTCTGTTTGTAAGGGTATTAATGGTAAGTAAAACAGAAAAATCAAAGCCTTAGCCCATCCTGCTTATAAACTGTATCACAGAAAAAAACAAAATAAATATTTGGCTAAAGATTGCTTTTCTCTGAAGATCAGAATAAGAAAGGCAGCCAGAACTGTAGTCAAAATAGCCTATTACCATGAGAATAGGAGTAATTCTGCTCTCCAGAATTAATGAATGCTTTTATATGTGAGACACCATAGTAATATACATATATAGTAGACAATATATATTAGAACACACACACACACACACATATATATATTATTAAATTATATATATTTATATATATATATTATATATATATTATATATATTATTAAATTATATATATATACATATATATATATATAATTTAATTCCAACCTTACAAAGTGTAACAGTGAGATTTCATTAAAAAATAGAAAGTATCATTTCAAAAAGGTATCCTATAAAATATCAAATTATCCAGTTATTAAATCCAGGTCATCTAGCTCAATTGCTTGATGTTTTAACAATTTTGAATACCTGTGTCAGAAACAAATCAAAAAAGTCACAAAAGAATGAAAATCTAATAGCAGCATCCAAGAAAGAAGGCACATCTTAAATGAAGACCTATGAGCGTGAATAAAGATGACTTATCAGTAAGTACTACATTGCAAACTATTCCATATCTCAGAATTATACAACAGCATTCATTACTTTCTCATACTTTTATAGGGTTCATCTACTTGTGCTATAAAATCGAAGTACTGGCTATGACTGCCCATGTGGCTTTTCACTGGAATTTCTAATTGTTTTTTTCTATGTTTTGCTCCCTCTTTTGGTAATGCAAAAGAGTAGAACTACAGAGAGAAGAAAGAATGTTCTATCAGATACAGTTAAGTGGAAGACCATCACTTCAGGTGCCTCCTGTCACCAATTACTCAAAAAACCAAACTCAATGAGAAAGAATTACATTCCAGCTAAGAGATGAGGAGATGATGGAAAGTTTAATGGAGACAGAATGATTCAAGAAAGCATGAATATCCAGGACTGATGCAAACACAACATGCATAAATAGCAGGTGATGATGGCCCAGAATAGCTGTCACTAGGGCAATAGCAAAGCAACTGTATACTTCAGTTAAAAGCCTCATTTAATGATATTTATAAACATGAGATAAAAGGAGATGCCATTCTAATAAAGCTGTGCCCTCATTGTAATATCCACAGTCCTTTTCTCTGTAATCCCTTGATTGCTGCCCTGAAAGGCAGTTTCTTGTATTAGTAAATTCTCCAGAAACAAGGTATCTTATTAGTCACCAATGCTTTTGACTGTACACTGCTAATTAGCATCTCTATCGTCCTTTTCCACTGAATGACACTGATTGGAAAAAAAAGACAAATATTTCCCATTCCATCCTGATGATATGCATGGTATCCCCCAATTTAAAGTAAAGCCAGACTCATCTTATGAACTAATTTTGCTGGCTACAGTTTTGATTTGGAAAGGGCATCATACTACCTCCTTCTAATGACTTTGGTTAAAAAGATGTTCTTTGATACATCTCAGGTATGTGCTTATGTGCTGAAGCAGCCAAAGTGATATGAATTTTTTTCCCTCTCCTTCCAGGTGTCACTGAGGAAGCCAGCTTAAAGAGAATAACAACAGCTTAAAGCTTATAATGAGAAAAAAAGATATATTTTTATATAGAAATTCCTGCACCAAATCCAGGCTTTAAACCTGGAAATCTAAAGCTTCACTTATGTAAGACATATTTTTATTGTTTTTATTTTTTCTTTTACTCATGTGATTTTAGAATAACCAGATGTGAATGGAATTTGAAATTTTAGAATTTGTGATAATCACTTCAAGTTTTGATTTGTCATTTCTAAAGATGGCAGTATATGTACTGCTTGATTCTATAACATTCTTTTATTATGTTATGTGATGATATAAGAGAATAATTTTTGGCAAAGAGTTTGTCTTAACACAAATTAATCATATTATTGTTTATGAGAATGGAGTAAGTACTAATGCATAGATTTAGTTTTAAAATGGCTATTTCAGAATTGTCAATATATTAAAAGTCATGGGGGCAGGCTAGGGAGATGGCTCAGTTGTGGAAGTAGTATAATTCCAGTGCTAAGAAGGCAGAGACAGGAGGATCACTGGGACCCATTGGCCAGCCAGCTCAGCCTAATTGGTGAGCTCTAGCTCTCAATGAGAGACCTTGTCTTAAAATTGATATGGATGGTTCTTGAAGAATGACAGCTGAAGCTGGGCTCTGACATTTGCATGCACATATTTACATGTGCAGACACATGCATACATAAACATACACATGCATGCACATATTCATATGTGCAAGCACACACATACATAAACATACACATGCAAGCACATACACACACCCAAGATGTTGAAGAAACTTAAGTTTTTATTACTAAGAGAAGGAAGCCATCCCTAAAAGCCACATACTTTATGATTACAGATTTACAACACTCTAGAAGAAAACCTTAACAGAGTGTAATGGAATTGGTAGCTGCCAGGAATTGGGAGAGGAAAAAGGATACACAGGTAAAGCTCAGAAATTTAAGGAAAGTGTTATTACAATGTGGATACACATCATTATACATTTCTTCAAACGTCTATAATATACTACAAAAATGATCCCTAATGAAAACTACAGGCTCTAGGAAAGGATATATTAATGACTTTTTCTCCTATATAGCAAGTGCACCATTCTGGAGGCAAAGTTATTGAGGACAAGTGTAGGCTACATATGTTAGAGGCAAGGATACATAGCAAAATTGCTGTACTTTCTTCTCATTCGTATCATAAAATTAAAATGATTATAAGACTTAAAGATTTCAAGATAGTTGCTTAGAAGCCACAGGGAAACATGAATGACTCAAGAAACACTAAACTGTGTAAGAAAGTTATATCACCTTTTTTTTGACAACCATAAGTAGACTTTTATTTCTACGGATTTGCCTATTTTTTCCTTTTATTTTATTTTACAATACCATTCAGTTCTACATATCAGCCACAGATTCCCTTGTTCTCCCACTCCTGCCCCCCCTCCTTCCCCCCAGCCTACCCTTTCAATCATCATAGATGGAATGAACAAGACATTCCAAGACAAAGCCAGATTTAAACAATACTTATCCACAAACCCAGCCCTACAGAAAGCACTAGAAGGAAAATTCCAACCTAAGGAAGTCAGATACACCCTCAAAAACACAGGCAATAGATAAAGCCATAGCAGTAAACCCCAAAGAAGAGAAGTACATACACACTACCACCAAAAAATAACAGGGATGAACAATCACTGGTTATATCACCTTTTAAAACCAATGAATTTATTGGGACACAATTTCTTTACACAATGATTTCTGTAAAGGAGCCCAATCC
Organism: Peromyscus leucopus; assembly: GCF_004664715.2. Taxonomy (NCBI): domain Eukaryota; kingdom Metazoa; phylum Chordata; class Mammalia; order Rodentia; family Cricetidae; genus Peromyscus; species Peromyscus leucopus. The sequence continues at coordinate 1,289,570 of NC_051083.1, forward strand.
ATTCAAAAGTGGTTTTGTTTTTTGTATTTGTTATTATTTTTGCATTACTTAAAGAAAATACAGCATCTTGTGTCGTCTAGGCTGGACTCAAACTCACTATGTAGCTGAGGCTAGCCTTGAACTCCAGATCCTACTTCTTCTATCTCCTAAGTATTGGGATAACAGACATGTGCCATCATACAGGCTAAATGCACTTCTATTCATGTATAATTTCTAGGCATTTTAGTATTTCTGACCTTCTAACCCACCTACTAAAGCATAGGTATCTTTTAAGCCTCTGGATCTTCAGCTAGTTCTTGTTTTTCTCCTTGACTTGTAATTTCTCTGTTGAAGAATATAAAGCCAGTATATCAGTGTGTCTACAGTGGAGACTTTCTGACTACTCAATCATGGTGCAGGGAAACTCTGTCTTCTACACTACTTGTAAATTAGCCAGGTGATCTAGCAACTCCATTGGAATATTTTACAACTTATTTGGAAAGATTAAGTATAGGCCAAGATTTTAGAGAGCAGTTGACTTGCTTACAATAAAGTTAAAGCTTTTCCATGTGACCTGATAATGCTACTTCTAGGTACATACTGCAAAGAACTGTAAGTCTATGTCCACAGAGATATTTGTTCAAAAATGTGCATAATGGCATTATTCGCAATATCTAAAAGTAGAGACAGTCTTAACAGCCATTCACTCATGAATAGATAAACAATATGTGGTATATCCACACAACAGAAAGCTATCTGCCAAAAAAAATAGGTTGTAAGGATACATGATTCAGCATGAATAAATAACTTGTCAGTAAAAGAAGCCAGGTGTCAAAAGCCAGACCATTTTAGAATATCATTTAAATTAAAAGTCCACTGTAGACACAATTTTAGAGAGTGATTATAAGTTCAGCAGTTAGCAAGACTTCCATTGGAAGGCAGTTGCTATTCAACAAGTAAAACATTTCTGGGATGAGATGAAGACGGCTAAGAACATGAGAAATACACTAAATACTGCTGAAGTATATACTTTATAAGGGTAGATTTCTCAGTTAATAGATCAGGTTTTAACTGAAACATTATAAATGGTATAGGGTAGAGTGCATGATATTCACTTGTCTCTACATTAGTGTTTTTAGTTTAAGAGCTAAGTCTACTAACTAATTGGAAATTCCAGTGATTGTTCATTTTCATTAATGGGAGTATTTGTAGAAAGACACTTTTTATCTATTTGGACAACAAGCGATACATTTTCTAATCAAATTAAGGATAACTGATTTTTTTTTCCTTTTTAATCACTAATAGTTAACAGCTTATCTATCATCTTTCCAAACAGAACTTGTAAACACAAACATACTAACCAACAGCTGTGCATCCATGCATGGAGATATGTTTAATAGAGTTTTGTATCTTGAATTATTATCTCTATTGAGTTCAAATGAACTCAACAAGTAGATTTCTGAATATACTTGAAATAGACCTGTAAAGGCTTCAGTGGATTTATACATTTCTTCCATAACAAAAAAATCATAATTTCCTCAAGAATTCTTGAATTTTATAGTGGAATAATGTCATTCTAAGCAAAAAACGGGGTTTTATGGAAACTCAGGTTCCCACTGAGAATATATAACTATATCTGTATAAGTATTTCTATGTATAGGTATATAACATTATATAATATATGTATATATCATTATATAATATATGGGTACATATATAACATAAATGTATGTAATATTATAATGTTATACATTTTAGCTGCTATGTATACAGCTAATATGCATAACATATATCCAACTACAAAATTTAAAATATATCTTGAATTTATATAACATTCCAAATTTGACATGGACCTACAGGAATTTACTTGCCTTTTATATGTATTTCCTTTGCAGTCAACATGTACATGATCATTCACTTGGACAGTGAGAATAGCAAAAAATAGAATATCTTATAATTAATTTTAGTTTTTTGTATATTCCATTTGAAATATTTTAACATTATGACTGTGCTTCTGTGACCAATAAAATTTCCAAGGAAACAAAACAACACAAAAAATTGCACATCCATTTACAAACCTTCCCCTCACTTAGTGTGATGTCACCATATATACATTGTCTAAGAGTACAATCATTTCTGAAATGATTTTCAAAACAACAAAAAAATTATCTAAAATTCTGACAACATTGTTTTTTTTCATAATATGCATCATGCCCTTAAAGTGTTTTAAGCTAATTTCTCTAAAACACATTGCACTTATAAATCTTTCTATGGAAAATTGGTTGTTGTGTGTTTTATCATCTTCAAAGAAGTTATCTTGCTTATTATTTTTTCTTATGATAATTTCAGATGCATGGGACCTCAAGATAACTTTCTGTTCAATATTTCATATGACTGTGTGGTCTTGATCCTTTTGAAGGAGGAGCACCTTGGAGTGTGGAGTCTAACTTCACAGAGCTTGCTCTTCTGTTCCGTGTGTGCAGTGTTCAAAGCACAAGACAGCTCATGGCTCTGCTCCTCTGTGGCTTTGATCTAGACCTTTTCTCTCTTTTCCTCTTCTGTCTTTCTTCAGCTCAGTATTGACTCCACTCCTGCCTGCTGTTTCTTATGAGTTTGAGATCCTATCCTAGAAGGAAAAAGTAAAAGGGTAGGATATTATTCCTTAATTTACGTATAGATATAGTTATAGATATACATACAATGTGATATTTTGTCCATGAAAACAAATCACAAGGATCAAATCAGTATAATCAGAATATATATCCTCTCAAATATCTATCTCTCAGTTTTTTTGGAAATATTTCAAAACCCATCTAATGACATTGAAATATACAATATTGTTGTCATGTACCATAGAATTCTAGATGTGTTCTCATTATGTAACCATAATTTTGTACCTATTAACCTCTTTTTATTCTCCCTCTCCCTCATCCTTCCCAGTATCTGGTAACAACTCTATTCTTTCTTTCCATGTAAGTTTAAAATGTCTATAGAGTTCACACACTGTTTTGGGCTTCGTTCTTGGTTAATCCTGGCTGGATTAGGGAAAAACCTCAGTGTAGGCTATTGTCTGCATGCAGGCAACTTACAAAATCTCTGCACTAAATTCCATTGGTACCCCATCCATCCTTTTCTCAACCCTCATGGCCATGCTTCTCTATGGACACAGATAGCTACACTCATTGGCACATCTTTTGGAAAGTTTTTGAAATCTCTCTCATTGCTTTTTCTATAAATGCAAATATTGGCATTAGTTTTTTGTTTATTAGAACAGTGTTTGTGTATGTGTGTGTATATGTGTGTATGCATGTGTATAGGTACATGTATATGTGTGTGTATGTGTGTGTGCATGTGTATATATGTATATGTGTTGTGTATATGTGTGTATAGATGTGTATATGTATGTGTGCATATGTGTATATATGTGTATGTATGTGTGTATGTGTGTATGTGTATATGTGTTGTGTATGTATGAGTATAGATGTGTGTATGTATGTGTGCATGTGTGTATATATGTGTATGTATGTATGTGTGTATGTGTGTGTATATGTGTGTGCATGTGAATATGTATATATATGTATATATGTATATGTGCATGTGTGTATATATGCATGTGTATATGTGTGTATGTGTTTTGTATGTGTGTATATTTATCAACTTAGAGTTTATCAGTTCTTTCTCTCCCCAGAGCTTTGATTTCAGTTACTAAACAGATGAAAGTTGCTTAGAAAGAACTTTAAAATGTGTGCATGCAAAAATCACTACATAGAAGGAAATGAAAAGACTGAACATCCCGAAAGGTCTATAGCATGTTTTTTACTAAGAAAATCTTGATGAAAACAGTTGAAATTTTAAATAATTTTTATAAACAATATTTACATTTTGATTAAGTTTAATTTACTATGATCCAGCATAACATAATATGCATTTGATATAGTGGACACAGCTAGAAACTGTACAACACAGCATTAATCACATTTTCTTTGTTGCAGAAAAAAAAATATAGGGCCAGGCAGTGGTGGCACACACCTTTAATCCCAGCACTCAGGAGGCAGAGGCAGGTGGATCTCTATGAGTTTGAGGCCAGCCTGGTCTACAGAGTGAGTTCCAGGACAGCCAAGGCTGTTACACAATGATACCCTGTCTCAAAAAAACAAAACAAAATAAAAAAAATGAAATTATAGAAACCTTTCAGAGTCAAGTTTAATGTTGCCTGCACCGTGATATTCAATATTTATCAGCTCACCCTCTTCCACACTGTAAGCATCTATGGCTCCTTCAGTTCATATGCATGTTTCTGTTCATGTGTTTACTTAGTTGTCTTCCTGTAAATAACTTTATAGAGTGAAATTTAACTCAGTTTCATATTCTACAAAGTTGTTTGCAAACATTCTGCAAATATAAAAAAATTTCAAAAAATTAAACGAAAAGCTGGCTTACTTCGTCAAGTCTTCACTAAAACTACATGAGTCAAAAACAAAAGAAAGAAAGAAAATTAAAAAAGGGAAAAGACAATCAGATATCTGACTAGAAATAAGTAATAGATGTGAGATTTCAGTAAACCTTGATACAATTTAATTATACTTCCATATAAGTTAATAGAAGTAGTGGGTCTGAACATAATTCTATGTTTATATAAATACAATAATATAAATAAGGGTTAGTATTATTATGCTTCATAAAGTTTTATTACATTTATAGCCAGCTATTGGTGTGACTATTCCTACTAATAAAGAAGTTCCACATATATTTTATGGTTATGCTAAAGTCTTTTTATGACTGCTTTGGTATATATACTGTGATGGTTTCAGAAGCACCTGCTGATTCACACCCGAACATTTTACATCCTCAGACTGATTTCACACCTCTGTGGAACTTTAGATGAGGAAATTGGCCAATATTAGAAATATCAGAGTTGTCACAGTATGGGAATAGGAGAGCATTTTACATGTCACAAATGCCATCATAAGAAGCAACAGCCATGCTTGTAGCTGCAATTGAAATAGGATTTTTCTACCGCATTTCCCCATGAAATCTCAATCTGAGCAGGATTTTCAGTTTTCCACTGCAGTGTGGAGCCAGGTCAAATGACTTGCTCTGACTGGTGCTGACTCTCAGTCCAGCCTTCTGACATTCACCCTCTTCTGCCTTGTCTAATCAGTGATCCACACACTTGGCCTCTTTTTATGTCTCAAAAATACAAGACCTTTCTTCCAGTTGTTGTGCAAATATTGCCAAGTTGTTCCCATGTAAGGCAGATTCCATAAGAAGAATTTATACACAGTTATCTCACATTTGCAGGACTGAAGAGTGGGAGCAAAAGCCATTAAAGGGTGAGGATTTGAACAGCGAATGCTTCAGGCTCAGGGATACATTTATGAGACAAGTTAGATGATATTTTCTGGCTCTAGAAACTTCATGAGAATGAATTGTGAAAAGGAAAGAATTTTTTTTTAGTTTGGTTTTACATGGCAGCTAAAAATAGCACAATGCAGGTTGGACCAGGCCTGTGAGCCTCAGGGATCCTCCTGTCTCTGCTCCCAGTACAAGAATTACAGGAACTGACCCCAGTGTCTGGCCTTTCCCTGCCTCTGAAGATGCAGGGTCCAGTTCAGGTGTTTGTACATCAAACTCTTTACCCACTGAGCAATCTCTCCAAAACCATTTTCATTTGTATCAATTGTTGATGCTCCAACCCCATTTTTCTTATTAGGACTTTTCAAATTCTCCTGGAACTTACTGAAGCTTCTTTAAATGAAGTTATGCAACAAGATGCTGCAGGAGAAATGTTATTTTATTTTCTTTTTCTGCCTTTCAACCAAGTTCATTTAAGTTCTCAGGACAGCAACAGTGAGTTCACTGTTAGCAAGGGTCAGCCCACAAATCCAGCAAAACTGTATTCCAGAAATGAATATATTACCCAACCACCAGGCACTCAGCATGCACATTTCTTTTTTACAAACTCTATGGTGTACAATCTTGATTTGTCCCTAATCATTGCCTCTATTCATTAAATACTAAATATTGTTATTCAGATTTCTCTTGTAATGCCACCTTCTCATCTGGCTCAGAGATACTTGGATAAAAAGCTCTCTTCAGGAATTTTCGTGATGTCCACATTCCTACAAAAAGTGCATCCTAAATAGATTGAAAACTAGCAACTGTTAAATGTAGATTTAAACTGCCTAAATTGATTTATCACTTGAAAGTGTTTCTTAAATTCTTAAGGCAATTCGAACCAGAGGTGAGGCAAACTACTAGTCATTCTGAACTTTAACCCATTTGCATTAATATTATGAATACTAACTCGCCTGGGAGGCACACAAGAGACCTCCAGAATGATCTGTCCAAGACCATGGCTCATATAAAATCCCAAAGTCAGGTTCTCAGAGATGAGGATCACAAAGAAAAGCAAGCTCAGAGCCTTTATCACAGGAGTTATCTGAACACGAAAGACATCCAGAGATCAACCAAGTATGAATAGTGAAAGAAAACACTTGTGAAGTCAGAGTTTAAATTTCAGTTTCCACACTCTGTAAACAGTGAGAACTGCTCTCTTTTTCCTTACCTGAATTAACTATTATATTGAAAAAAATTTTCAAAATTTCAAATTAGATTCTCCTAACTTTGATCAAACAAGAAAGATGTGGTGCCTTATATCCAAAGATAGTGTCCTTCCTTTGGCATCCTTCCAAAGAATCAGTAAAGTTTATTATCATTGTTTTCTTTCCGTTTTCTTTCCATGTAGTTATTTCTTCGAATGTGCTATTTCTTATGTCAACATGGAGAGAGTGCCATAATTTCAGTCCCTCCCCCCAACCCTTTTTTTGTTTCAGGATGCCACACTGAAGATCTCAGTCAAAACCAGTGATCATTTCTTGAAGAAATCAACAAAGCTACCTATCTAATTTGAGTGGCTGGCCATAGGACTATTGTAGAGAGCTAATGGGAATATTGACCAATAAAAATCTCACTCACAGGTGCTGTGGGATATCTTTCTGTACGCTGTGAATATATGTTATTGTCACTGGTTGATAAATAAACTGCTTTGGCCTATGGCAAAGCAGCTTAGAGGTAGTCAGGAAATGTAAGGAGAGAAACAGAATAAAGAAAGGAGAGGCGGGAGAGATGCCAGCCCCCGATGCTAAGGAGCAACAAGATGTCATCAGACTGGTAAGCCATGGAACAAGTGGCAAAACATAGATGAATAGAAATGGGTTAAGTTATAAGAGCTAGCTAGCAAGAAGCCTGCCATAGGTCATACAGTTTGTAAATAATATAAGCCTCTGTGTATTTACTTGGGTCTGAGCAGCTACAGGACCGCAGGTGAGAGAAATTTGTCTGGACCACAGGAGCTGGGCAGACCCGAGAAACCTTCCAGCCACACAAAGGTGTTGTTCATTTTGGCTTCCCAGAAGTTCAAATTTTCTTGAAATGACTTAACTTTTCAAAATCCTTAATTTTAGCTTTAATTATTTTATTTGTTAAATTCTATAGTTTCACTTAACTAATTTCAGCTCCATAGATTTTAAGATAATATATAATTTACCTAAGAGGATGAGATTATGTACTTTGTTTATATAGATAATATTCAATATTTTCTTATTTCTGACTTTAAATGACAATGTTATAAAATGTAAGCCATAACTTCTTTTAATATTAGCCTTCATGTTAATATCTGTCACTGCTCACATAAAAATGAAAAACAGTTATGAGATTCTCTTGGCAAGTCCCAACGCTCAGGTGACATCTTCCAGGGCAACATCTGGCTGCTAGCACCTGGCTTCCATCGTTTTAGACAGGATGTTGTGAATTGCTCCTCAGCTTCTGTAGTTTTTGTATCTGCATATTTAACCAACCAGAGATTTAACATATTTTGGTTTAAAAAAAAGTATCTATCTACTGTACATGTGGTCACTTTATGCCTTGTCATATGGTCATGTGGTCACTTTATGCATGTTCCTAAAATAATACAGTATAATAACTATTCATTTAACATGTAAATTCCATTGAGTATCATAAATAACTTAGCAGAAATTTAAAGCATATAAAATAGTATACATGGATATAGAAGCATATTATATATGTGGGACTTACTATTCAGTCTTTGATTTTGGTGTCTAGGGAATGGTCCTGGAACCAATTCCATCAAGAGTCTAAACTATACCATTAACCATGTGCTTACTCCAAAATCACCTGCTAACTACATAGACATTTGTGTTTTCACAGTGCTTTTTCTTTTTTAAATATTATAACCTAAAGCCATGCTACCTTACATTCAGTATCCATCCATTTTCTCATCTTACTTTTCTTGGGAAATAGATCCTTTCCATCTGTGGAGGGAAAATCAAAATTTAAAGTGATGTATCACTTTGAAAACACTAGATGTAAGCAAAGGCTTATTGTTCTGTGACCAAGGCAGACAGTAGGTCCTTTTAGAATGCCAGAAATAAGGAAGTCTGGGCAGTGATCCATCCAATGAAAAGTAAATTCAAATATGTGATAGCAATATCCAATTCAGTCTGATATGATCTATTTGTTTGAAGCAGAGAGAGGGCCTGGAGAGATGGCTCAGAGGCTAAAAGTAAGTGATGCTGTTATAGAGAACCCAGATTCAGACTCTAGCACCTACATAGCAGCTCATGGCCATCTGTAACTCCAGTTCCAACGTGGCCCAACACCCTCATCTGGCCTCTGTGGGCACTGCACTCACGTGGTACACAGACATGCATATAGACAAAACACTCTAAACACCCATACATAAAATTTAGAAAGAAAGAGAAAAGAATAAAGGCGCACTTACTATGAGGTCCAAACAGTGTTTGTGTTAGTGCGGAAATATGGATGCATTTTCATGCATTTGTAAGAAAGCAGTAATGCACAAAATCCTTATTATAGACTTCCTACATTGACTAACTAGGAAGTTTAGACTATTTCTCTACTGAAAGGGTTGGCATGTGTGTGGGGAGTGGGAGTGAGTACTGTTCACATGAAATTCCAGCATCCTCAGAAGACTTACAGATACCAAGTTTACATTTCTAATGATCCTAGATTTTATTTTCACTTCAGCTCCTCAAATTATATGCCCCCCCCCAAAAAAAAACCAACAGTGTGGGGAAAACATTAAGTAACATTGTTGAGAAAGAGGTCTACTAAATAGAAATATAAAGATACTATGAAGTAGAAAGGAATATTTTTTAAATATTTGTTAAGACATAATTCACATATCATACAATTTATCCACTTAAAATGTATAACATGAAGGCCTTAATATATTAATAAATTTGTGCTAGCCTATTCTCAAATTTGAAATATTCTCATTATTTTAGAGAGATACTTCAGTTCGCTTAGCCATATTCTCTAATCAGCTTATTCTCCCGGCCTTTGCATATCCATAATATGTTTTTCTATTCTTAGAAACTTACCAATTCTTGGCATTTCACAAGAATGCAACTCATGGACTACTATGTCTGGCCTCATTCACTTCAGGGTTTGGAAGTTTTACCCTTGTACCAGAATGTACCAGGAGGCATTCTTTTTCATAGGAATTTACAATTCTCTTTTTGATATTTCACTTCTTTGAATGCTTCATAGGTGATAATATGTATGCATTTGTGTATTTAAATGTACATATACACACATTAAGTTTGTTATGTACAAAGAAAGTTTAGCTAATTTAGAAAGCTATGATGTTGAACAACTATCCTGTGAGTATCCTTACATGTGTTATTATATAAAATGGAGACAGAAGAGTTATGTGAATATTTATAGATATTTAAGTCAGGGTTATATGGTTTCCAAAGCTAGTTTTAATAGATATAATTCACAAGGCTGTTTTTAAAATAACAACCAGTAAGCCTCCAAGTGGAGCTACTATATGCATATATTTATGCTGCACAAAATTCTTACTTGAGAAAATAGGTTTTTTTTTCAAAATATAAATATTTATCTACAAGTAACAAATATTGTTGGGTATAGGAAAGTTCTCTCTAAGAATGAGTGTGTGTGTGTGTGTGTGTGTGTGTGTGTGTGTGTGTGTGTGTGTGTTTATCTGTGTGTATAGATATCACACACATATATTTGCAAGACAAAAATGAAAATTAGCAGGCACCTCTGCTTTCATTTCCGTATTGTTCCTTGTATTTGTTGAGTAGTGGTGGCTAGATTTTAGCCTGAGAGCAGGAGGGGGCTGTGTCCTAAGTACTTGTGTGAGCACCATGCCCACTCAATCCCAGTCTGCACCCTCTATGGAGCATCATTCTTTGTGGAACACTTCTGGTGTGTCAAAGTCAGTGTACATCGCTTATGCAAACTAGCTTTGATGTGGTCCTGGATTAGAGAGATTTTCAGTACCACATTTCAGTACTTACTAAAGCCAAGTTTTATTTTACTTAATTCAATGTGCTTCTTCCAAAGTAAACAGAAAGCTGGTAAACCAAGGAGCAAATCCATCATGTGTATACAGACAAGTGTTTGCATTTGCAGAAAGGTTTCCAGAACAGTGTAATAGGGAAATTATATTTGTTTTTCATTGACTAGTGCAGAAACAACTAGATATGTACTTGAGAACTCTTGAAAATTGATACATGTCTCAAAGATGAACTAAGTGGATCATGGTCTTCAAACACTCAAAAGAAAATTGAGGCATAAATCTTTCATGGCTTTGGATTAACAAAGTTCTTTTAATTTTTTGTTTGTTTGTTTTGGGAGACACAGTTTCCCTATGAAGCTCTAGCTGTCCTGGATCTCACTATGTAGACCAGTCTGGCTGGCCTCAAACTCAGAGATCTATCTGCCTCTACCTCCTAAGAGATAGGATTAAATGTGTGCACCAATACTCCCTGAAACAGTTCTTTCAGATATGACACCAGAAACAAAGGCAGCAAAAGAGAAAATAGATAAATGTCATAAAAATTGCTAACTTCTATGTTTGTAAAGAAACAATAAAATGGAAAAATCACTAAAATTGTACACTTGGAGAGAATATATCTGAGAATGTTACAATACTCAGAATAGAAAACTCCTACAATTTAAATTTAGTAACTAAAAGACAAATAGCATTAAAATAGGGAAACTATCTTGGTAGACAGTTCTTCATAGAATTTGCAGATAGAGAACAAACAAATGTCATTTGTAGCTTAAGATTTTCTGCCTTGCCCACGGTCAGGACAAACCTCTGCCACCCGCCAGTCCCACAGCCGCTCAGACCCAACCAAGTAAACACAGACACTTATATTGCTTTCAAACTGTATGGCCGTGGCAGGCTTCTTGCTAACTGTTCCTTTATCTTAAATTAACCATTTCCTTTTATCTATGCCTTGCCACGTGGCTGGTGGCTTACCGGCGACTTCACATGCTTCTTGTCATGGTGGCGGCTGCAGCATCTCTGGTCATTGTGGCGGCTGCAGTCATTCACAATATTATTGGATATAAAGTATAAATAATGTAAATCAAATATGTACTGAGGTATTCTTATAACCTTGTTGGATGATTTTAATGAAATAGTAATGATTACTCATGTTGGAGAATTGGGACCCTTACTCTTGAAAAGTATTGTTCTGGGGAAAACACAGAATGATATAGCTTGTTTTGGAAATAGTTTGTAGTCCCTTAATAATCCAGAACAATGCTAGTCTTTATTTATAAACCCAGGGGAGAGATGAAGAAAATAGTCTCCACAAATATTTATGCAGAAGTGTTTCTAATAACATTGCTCATAGATGCTTCCCTCCCGTTATATGAGAATAATTCAAATATCCAACTGAAGAATGAGGAAAGGAGCTGTATAGGATGCATACAATGGAGTAGTATTCTGCCTGTAATGACTTGCTAGTGAATGATGCAACATGCATGGACCTTTAAGCCACTATGTTAAGTGAAAATAGACAGCAAGAAAAAGCTGCATATTGTAAGATTAAGTTTATGTGAAATACCATAAATAGGCAAACTCATATTTGCCACAGGCTAGAATATAGTGGGAAATGGTGGCTAATACAACAGTTTTATTTTATAGGATAAGTAAAATATTCTGAAATTGGTGTTTATTCATATACTGCTTTATGAGTCTATTACAAACCAGAAAGTTGTACACATTCAAGGAAAGGGTAAATTCTAGAATATGTGAGTTGTATCACAATGTCTTGGGAAAAGATAGAAAGCAAATGATGTTGATAAGAAACTCACATCTCCTATGCCAGACAATGAAGCTTTATCTAATTACCACCCTTCAAAAACTCTTAATATCTTCTGACTATAAATAAAGCCTGACTACCAGACCTTTCAGTACAGCACAGAAACATTTCTAAAATACCACTATGCTGGATTCTTCAGTCTATATAATAAAACAAGTGGACCTTTAAAGCTGGCAAATAGTCATTGTGTAATAATTTAGTCAAAACAAGCAACCTGAAAAATGTGGAAAACTTTGTGATGAACACTCAGTACTTTCATGGCAAATGCTCAGGTGTAAGTACCCCTGTGTACTTAACATGTATTTGTTATGATAAACAAATGTGCAGTTGGTCTTCAAGATTATACAGCGAATAACACAGGTCATTTGTCATCTCTGGGTCTATAGTCTTATATTAGGGTTTCCAATTGTGTGAGAGATAAGATGCTAGACCCTCAGTGGAAATGGTAACTAAGCCTTTCTATTGGGAACTGATATTTCATATAACACTGCATTTCCAGTGAAGATGAGGAGGAGGATGGGTAAATGCAGGAGCAAGATATTTGTCATCTCCTTCCTAAATGTAAGTCAAGTGTCAATATGTTTTTGAAAACTTTATACAAGTTGTAAAATATTGTGTTTCCTCAGAGCCTCCTATATTCCTGTTGAAATGAAAATTCATGGTATAAATATTGGCTGGACCTCTTTACAATGCAAGTGAGTTAAGTAGACATCATCCATATGCAGAAACAATTTCTGTTGACTATACACACACACACACACACACACACACACACACACACATACACACACACTCTTCATGACGAACTTGTGAAATTTTAAATCAGAGTTCAACAAAGGCCCTTAGCTAATATCAATCTCTGGGAGAATTATGGCAGCTTAAATAATTTCAGTTTTATATTTTGTTTCAAAGATATAACCTCAGATGGATGGTTCCCTTGAAGGCTAGCCTATGCTGTTATTTATGCGCTGACTCTGAGTCGCCATTTCTCCTTTTGAGCTCTTTATATTTTATGTCCCCTCTTGGAACCAGAAACTCAGAATTTTTTGCCAGATAGTTGACTATTTCCTTCTTTGGTCAGCTGTATTTTGTTTACTATGTTTTGAATAGTCTTTGAAGTATTTTAAAATAGAAAAAATATCAGTTTTGTCATCTCCCAAAGATGGAAAACTGGATTTACCTTGTATAACCAGAGTTTATATATATTAAATATGATGCAAAATGTTTGCGGGGGGAGGGAAGGAGAGTATAACAAAACGTTCCAACTTGAGTTAACCTAACCATAAATCAAGTTGTTCCATTCAACTTGTAAATTGGGCAGTTCAGGATTAACAGAAGTTCTGGGCATGGGGTAATTATACACAAACCATCCTTATCATGCTGCTATTTTCAGTTCTGGCTTCATTCTAAGGCTGATTGTCTTCATGGTTGTAAGATGACTGCCGAGCTGCCAACAACTTTTGTCTTTTTATGTCTGAGATACTTTTGGACATATTCTCTCACCAAAATCCCTAACAATTGTCAGAGGGAGTCATGCATTAATTAGTTAAAGACAATGTGACTTTAATCCTGAACCTGCTTACCTTATCATGAGACACATTTTCTTCTGAAAGAGAAGGGGGAAAAAAGTGTATATGGATAGAAAGTATAAACAATTTCCATGTATGGCTTGATTCTTCGTCTGAGCAAAAGGGTCCTCGTATGTATGTGGAAGAAACTATTAAGTTTAAGATTAATAAAATTTGGGTTCAATGTTAAATCAGATTGAACACATCTATGCAGGGATTTCTTTTATCTCATGAGAGGCTATATGTTTTGGCATACCAGCCCATTTTGAAATCTTAAAGCACTGGCTTCAAACACCTTTAAAAGCCCTATTGTCTGCTCCACGCCCCTCTCCCAGATATGGGCCAAGAAAACTCACTTAATTTGTTAGGCTGATATTCAGCAATTGTGAATTTGCCGACAGGTAAAAATCTTCTGGTTTTCTGCATGTTAGGAGTTGCCAGAGTCAATGTCAGAAACACCTCCCTATGTAATTGTGATGAGTCACTAAGTTTTCAAGCTCCTTGCAAACACCTTCATAGGAAGCTCACGTGGCTAACTTCAGAATAGAGATCTCTACCAGTTCAGGTAAGGTCTCCCTGATATCCTCCATCCAATATCCTCCAAGGTGGCTGATCTCCCTCATACAAGGGCACTAAAACATGGGACTACAGGAAACTCTATGCTTTGCTAAGACAACTGATTGGCATCTCCGCAGCATGCCTGGAAGGCTCTTCAGCTCAGACATAAGCAGGAAGTGAAAACTGACCACACCTGCAAATTGTAGAGTGCATACTTGGGAAAAAAAAAAAACATACATTGAAACAGGGATTTCAGGATCTGAACTTGGATTTGCTTTGATACTCATTCAGAATTAAAAAAACCTAAGCATATCATGGAGTGAAAAAACATACTTACATCTTACAAAGCTAAGTTAATTTCTCTCATTCAGTTTTTAGTTCAAGTTTTTAAAAAAACATGTTTTTGTTTGTTTGTTTTCTTTTTGTATATTTGTTTGTTTGGGGAAAGAAATCTATACTGGTAGGCCAGTCTCTGCAGAAGCAAACACCTGTTTTTCCTTGCTGTTTGGTTGTTGTTGTATTTTGACATTATCTTCTTAGGGGTTATGCTAAAATTTGAAATTAATTTATGAGACTCTAGTTTAGATTAAAGCCATCAGCATGCCCAAAGTTCCCTTGCTCATCTTCCTTACCTCCCTTTATTTTTGCTGTCATTTTTGTACAAATTGCATACCTCCACTTGTACAAATTGTACCTCTCATCAAAGTACGTTTAAGACTTTTAAATCACATAAAAGATAAGAGGAGATCAACATTTATCACCAAAAGGAGATCACCAAAACACACTTATACTCTCAGGTCTAGTTTAACTTTGATATAGGTTCTGGTTATAGAGCTCAGGCTGCCATCAAACTTAAGAAGTTCCTGTCTTTTTCTCCGAGTGCCTAGGTTAAAGCTGTATATGTCTCAATATACTGTTTGAATACATAATTACCTTTATTTCTGTGTTTTCATGAAGACTCAACTCTTTTGCTTAGTATCCTTTCATTTCAAGTTCCCCTCAGCAGTTCTATTTGACTGTCTATCCATCAATCTATTAATTATCTGTTTTTTATTTTTCAGACTGTGCCTTAAATCAGTGAAAATTTTGTTTCCGTTTAATTTGGAGATATCTTGATATTCCTTAATTTATGGTAGCTGTAGTCTTCTTCGCTGAGTCTCATTCATGCTTGCATTTTTCAAACACTGGACTATGAGGTGTCTTCTTTTAGAACTTACTATATATTACCGGAAGTTCATTGTGCCCCTTTGATATGCATATCTCTATTTTTGTAAGCATTAGCCCCTGTTCATTTAAGCATCCTTTCCTCAGAAAATTTCATAGTATTGGATTCACTGGTAATTATAGAATTTGATTTAATTCTTTATGGTTTATCATTTTATTTATATGGTCTTTGTAAAGACAATATTCTCATACTTTTCTTTATTGTGAATATTTTGAAAATAGCAGTCTAAATTTTTTGTTTAACAAGTAGAAATGTGGCTTCTCTGGGACACCTTCCATTATCTTTTTTCATTACTATATATGAGCCTTAAATTATTTTTTCTTTACATGTCCCATATTTTTAATGATCATCTTAAATCATATAATGTTAAACTCTGGATGTGAGACCTCTCCTATAAGAATGTATTGTTGTTCTTTATTATTAATGCATTTTATTGTTTCACTAGAAGCATTTCTGAACCAGTTCTATAAAATCTACAATATTTTGCTACAATAAAATCTCTACTTGGGATAGCTTAGTCACCAGCCAATAACTGTGCAGATTTCCTTCAATACCAATGAATTATAAGGGATCTCATGTGTTCTTTGGAATAAACTTTATGTTTTCATGAATCTTTTCACATATCTGCCTTATCCTATGTACATGTGGCTTGTGATTTGTCAATGCTAAGAAAGACCTAAGGCCTTATCAGATATGTAGGGTATGTGTGGCCAAGAGAATATGTACACATATGTGTGCTATGGGATATCTTTCTGCATGCTGTGAATATGTGTTACTCTGATTGGTTGATAAATAAAATGTTGGTTGGCCAGTAGCAAGACAGGAAGTATAGGTGGGACAAGCAGACAAGGAGAATTCTGGGAAGAGGAAGGCTGAGTTAGGAGTCACCAGCCATACACAGAGGAAGCAAGATGGCAAGGTATCAAGCCATGTGGCTAAACATAAGTGAGAATTATGGGTTAATTTAAATGTAAGAGCTAGTCAGTAATACGCCTGAGCTAATGGCCGAGCAGTTAAAATTAATATAAGCTTCTGAGTGATTATTTTATAAGTGGGCCAAGGGTCTATGAGGACTTGGATGGACTGCAGAAACCTTCCAACTACAAATGGCACCCACACATGGTGGCAAGAGTTTCCACCTAAAACCTTAGAGAGCTTAAGAAGAGATTAAGAATTGGAGTTCTTCCATTTGAAAAATGTGATATTTACATGGGATTGTTTGAATCTTGTTTTCTAGTCCCTCCCCATCACCACCCTCATAGTCTGAAGGTATATTTTTCTCTTGATAAAGGAACAAAAAAAGTGAATATCTTGTTTGTAAATTGGTATCTAGTAACTAGTGGTAAACTTGAAATGGTAGAATTCTTTAAAGCCTAATTCTAGGTAGCCTTAGGAAAATGTATCTTAATTATTTTTGAACCTGTATTCACCTTGTTTTTTTTCAAATATCTTAAGTTATATTTTCTTTTTCAAAAAAAAGAAAAGAAAAAGAAAGGGGAAAAAAAGAAAGAAAGAAACCCAGCTGTGGCCAGAAGACAGTAGGAGAAAAAAAGGGTGGCACTGAACTCAGAAGAAAGGCTTTTAATGTGGAAGGAGTAATGAAGAGGGCAAATGTAATATGACTCAAAAGTATCTTTTGAACATACAAGTGGCAGTTGAGTAGAAATATGTCATGTTGGATAATAGGGGCTGTGAGGGTTCATTTTCATTGTCAAGTTAACCAAGTTTGGAATCACCTATGAGATACAGTTTGGGACATATCTGTAAGGACATTTCCAGAGAAGTTGAACTGAGACCAGCTCTGAAATTGGGTGGCACCATCCTATGGCCTAAGGTCCAAGGATAAATAAAAAGAAAAAAAGGAGAAAGCAGCTGGGTCTTAGCATTCATCTACCCTTGCTTCTTGACTGTGGGAGCAATATGACCAACTTTGTTAAATCCCTGCCATATTGGGTTGATTATATGCCCTCAGACCAATGGTTCTCTGTTGGGAGCCCTGCGGTCTAGTTTTGGACCAGTATATGAGTGCTTGTCCAACAGGTCCAGATGAGGTAAAAGCCCACAGGGACAGTCTTACTCGGCAAGGACCAGTGGACTTCAGGATACTGCAGGATACTGCTGGGACCACGCGGCCTGCATTCTCTCTTCTCTCTCGTGATATTGATGATTCTTTTGGTGGATTTAGTGTCATTTTGTCAATCTTGCATGGAACAGATGTGATCATTCCTGGAAACCCAATTTTTCTCCAATGTTTTCCCCTAAAATTCTTTGGGAGCTGATGCTTCCCAGGTTTCTTGTCTGGGGAAGCCAGCTGTCTGAAAGAACCTGGGAGCTGTTCTGATTCAGAGCTGACAGGATTGGAGGCAGATCACCCCTATTTCTGTAAATATGTTTTGAATGATATTGTTGTTCTTGAAAATGTGTGCCTATGTCAATTACCTTTTAGTTTTGTAAAAACAGGATGTACCCAACTTGATATTTGGCCAAGCCAGCAAAATGATAACTGTTGTTTTGGGTTTAAAGATGTTTTGGTGTTAAAGTTGGTAAAAACACATTTGACATATTTGTTTTTGCTGGGGGTTAATGGAGGATGGAAAAACATGTTTGTTATTATGGAAAAGCATGCCTGTTTTTGATGTATAAATAAAGATGGCTGGAGCTATTGCAAAAAAAAAAAAAAAAAACTGTAGTTCAGGTCAAAATAAAACTCCCTTGAAATTTATGATTGATTACAATAAAAAAAAAGAAGAGATTATAAATGTAGTTAAGAGCACCTTCTTAATTCATGTCGCTCATGGCAGACCCAGGTACAATGATGTGTCCCCTAACCATGGTGGGTACACTGCACACGGGCTTGAGCCAAGCAGCATAGCAGATTCCCACCATGGTACACAGAGGCAACTCCAAGCCACACAGTATGCTGCATGATGGATTTAGCTTTTGCAAGTACAAAAAAAAAAAAAAAAAAAAAAAAAAAGGTTTCTGGGCTACAAGCTGCTGGAGAGAGGCATGGACCCACTGTTTCCCAGAGTCGGCAGAGAGCTTGGCTCCCAGAACTTGTGGTGAATTATCCCTGCCATGTTGGAAAGCTGAGGTGGATGGAGCCAGCATCCAAAGCTGCTATTTTAGTCCTAATCATGCCACAGTTTAAAGCAAGAGATTGGCAATAAAACAGATTAAGATAAAATAAACTTTTTAAATTTTTTTTTCATTTTTCTTTATTAAGAAATTTTCTACTCACTTGACATACCAACAACAGATCCCCCCTCCACCCTCTTCCCACCTCCCAGCACTCTCTCCCAAGTCACCTTGCATCCCCATATCCCCCAAAGCAAGGTCACCCATGGGGAGTCAGCAAAGGTGGCACACTGAGCCTAAGCAGGTCCAAGCCCCTTCCCACTGCACTAAGGCTGTATAAGGCATCACACCACAGGCACCAATTTCCCAGAAGCCTGCCCATAGACCAGGGACATATCCCGAATACCCTGCCTGAGTTCCCCCCAAACAGTTCAAGCCAAACAACTATCTTCCGTATTCAGTGGGCCTAGTTCAGTCCCATGGGGGCTCCACAGCCACCAGTCCACAATTCATGGGCTTCCACTAGTATGGCCAGTCAAATCTGCATGTTCTCCCATCATGATCTTGATGTCCCCTGCCTGCAGAATCTCTCCTCTCTCTCATCAATTGGATTCCTGGAGGTCAGCCTAGTGCCTGGTCATGGATCTCGGCATCTGCCTCCATCAGTCACTGAACAAAGGCTCCATGGTGAAAGCTAGGTTATTCGCTAGACAGTCACCAGAGTAGACCAATCCAGGTACCTTCTGGACAACTGCCAGGAGACCAAGGTGGTGTCATCCTTGTGGATTCCTGAGAGCCTCCCCAGCACTCTGCATCTTCCTATTCCCATGATGTCCTCATCTATCATGGTAGTTCCCTCCCTGCCCTCCCACTCTGTCCCTGTTCTAGCTTGACCCTGTCATTTCCCTATGTTCTCATCTCTCACTCCTCACCTTCCACCACCCCACAGTCAGCTCATATAGATCCCATCTACTTCTCCTTCGCTAGGTCATCTATGTGTCCCTCCTAGGGTCTTTCCCTGTTAGCTAGCCTCTCTGGAGCTGTGGGTTACAGTCTGGCCATCCCTTCCTTCACATTATCAACTTATGAGTGAGTACATACTATATTTGTCCTTCTGAGTCTGGGTTACCTCACTCAAGATGATATTTTCTAGTTCCATCCATATGCCTGCAAATTTCATGATATCATTGTTTTTTTACTGCTGAATAGTACTCCATTGTGTATATGTACCACATTTCCTTTATCCATTCTTCAGTTGAGTGGCATCTAGGTTATTTCCGGGTTCTGGCTTAGATGAATAATGCTGATATAAACATAGTTGAGCATGTGTCCTTGTGGTAAGATTGAGAATTCCTTGGGTATATGCCCAAGAGTGGTATAGCTGGGTCTTGAGGAAGACTTATTCCCAATTTTCTGAGAAACCGCCATACTGATTTCCAGAGTAGCTGTACAAGTTTACATTCCCACCAACAGTGGAGGAGTGTTCCCCTTGCTCCACATCCTCTCCAACATAAGCTGTCTTCAGTGTTTTTGATCTTAGCCATTCTGACAGGTATAAGATGGTATCTCAGAGTTGTTTTGATATGCATTTCCCTGATGACTAAGGATGTTGAGCAATTCCTTAAATATCTATCAGCCATTTGAGATTCTTCTGTTGAAAATTCTCTGTTAAACTCTGTAGCCCATTTTTTAATTGGATTGCTCAGTATTTTGAAGTCTAGCTTTTTGAGTTCTTTATATATTTTGGAGATCAGCCCTCTGTCAGATGTGGGGTTGGTGAATATCTTTTCTCATTCTGTAGGCTGTCATTTTGTCTTATTGACTGTGTCCTTTGCTCTACAAAAGCTTCTCAGTTTCAGGTGGTCCAATTTATTAATTGTTGCTCTCAGTGTCTATGCTACTGGTGTTATATTTAGGAAGTAGTCCCCTGTGCCAATTCCTTCCAGACTACTTCCTACTATCTCTTCTATCAAGTTTAGTGTAACTGGATTTATGTTGCGGTCTTTGATCCACTTGGACTTGAGTTTTGTGTATGGCGATGGATATGGATCTATTTGCAATCTTCTGCATGTTGACATCCAGTTATGCCAGCACCATTTGTTGAAGATGCTTTCTTTTTTCCATTGTATAGTTTTCGTTTCTTTGTTGAAAATCATATGTTCATAGGTGTGTGGATTAATGTCAGGGTCTTCAATTCGATTCCGTTGGTCCACATGTCAGTTTTTATGCTAGTACCAAGCTGTTTCTATTACTATAGCTCTATAGTAGAGCTTGAGGTCAGGGATCATGATGCCTCCAGAAGTTGCTTTATTATATAGGATTCTTTTATCTATCCTAGGTTTTTTGTTTTTCCATATAAAGTTAAGTATTGTTCTTTCCAGGTGTGTGAAGAATTGTGTTGGGATTTTGATTGGGAGTGCATTGAATCTGTATATTGCTTTTGGTAAGATTGCCATTTTTACTATGTTGAGTCTACCTATCCATGAGCATGGGAGATCTGTCCATTTTCTTATATCTTTGATTTCTTTCTTCAGAGACTTAAATTTCTTATCATACAGATCTTTCACTTGCTTAATTAGAGTTACCCCAAGGTATTTTATATTATTTGTGGCTATTGTAAAGGGTGATGTTTCTCTGATTTCTTTCTCAACACATTTATCATTTGTATATAGGAGGGCTACTTTTTTTTTTTTTGAGTTCATCTTGTATCCTCCCACCTTACTGAAGGAGTTTATCAGCTATAGGAGTTTCCTGGTAGAATTTTTGGGGTCACTTATGTATACTATCTTATTGTTTGAAAATAGTGAAAGCTTGACTTCTTCCTTTCTAATTTGTATCCCCTTGATCTCCTTTTGTTGTCATATTGCTCTAGCTAGAACTTCAAGTACTATGTTGAATAGGTATGGGGAGAGTAGACAGCCTTGTCTTGTTTCTGATTTTAGTGGAATCGCTTTGAGTTTCTCTCCATTTAATTTGACGTTGGTTGTTGGCTTGTAGTAAATTGCCTTTATTCTGTTTAGGTATGTTCCTTGTATTCCTGATCTCTCTAGAACCTTTATCATGAAGAGGTGTTGGATTTTGTAAAAGACTTTTCCAGTATCCAATGATGATCATGTGTTTTTTTTTCCCCTTTCAGTTTGTTTATATGGTATATTACATTGACAGATTTTCGTATGTTGAACCATCCTTGCATCCCTGGGATGAAACCTGCTTGGTCATGGTGGATAATTTTTTTGTGTGTTCCTGGATTTGGTTAGCCAGTATTTTATTGAGTATTTTTGCATCAATGTTCATGAGGGAGATTGGTCTGTAATTCTCTTTCTTTGTTGCATCTTTGTGTGGTTTGTGTATCAGACTAACAGCAGCCTCATAAAAAGAATTTGGTAATGTTCCTTCTGTTTCTATTGTATGGAACAATTTGAAGAGTATTGGTATTAGCACTTCTTTGAAAATCTGGTAGAATTTTGTGCTGAAACCATCTGGTCCTGGGCTTTTTTTGGTTGGGAGACTTTTAATGACCGTTTCTATTTCCTTAGGGGTATGGTCCATTTAAATAGTTTATCTGGTCTTGATTTAACTTTGGTATGGGGTATCTATCCAGAAAATCATCCATTTCTTTCAAATTTGTTTGAAGTATGACCTGATGATTCTCTGGATTTCCTCATTGTCTGTAGTTATGTCTCACCTTTTCATTTCTGGTTTTGTTAACGGATGCTCTCTCTCTCTGCTGTTTGGTTAATTTGAATAAGGGCTTTGTGGTGACATTGTGTTCCCCAAAATATTGTGCACCCTAATAAACTTATCTGGGGTTAGAGAACAGAACAGCCACTAGATATAGAGGCCAGAAAATGGTGGCACACATGCCTTTAATCCTAGAATTCCAGAAGCAGAGATCCTCTGGATCTCTGTGAGTTCAAAGCCACACTGGAAACAGCCAGGCATGGTAACAAGAGCCTTTAATCCCAGGAAGTGATGGCAGGAAGCAGAATGGTATTTAAGGTGTGAGGACAAAGAGCTAGAGCCTGGTTAAGCTTTTAGGCTTTTAGTAGCAGTTCAGCTGAGATTCATTCTGGATGAGGATTTAGAGACTTCCAGTCTGAGGAAACAGGATCAGCTGAGGAATTGGCAAGGTGAGGTGGCTGTGGCTTGTTCTGTCTCTCTGATCTTTCAGCATTCACCCCAATGCCTGGCTTCTGGTTTGTTTTTATTAATAAGACCTGTTAAGATACCTGCTATATTTGTTGAATATATTTTCTTTGCCTTTGGGTTGGTATTCTTCTCCTTCTATCCCTATTATTCTTAGGTTTGGTCTTTTCATGGTGTCCCAAATTTCCTGGAAATTTTGGGTCATGACTTTTTTGGCTTTAGTGTTTTATTTTACTAATGAATCTATTTCCATTACCATATCTTCAATTCCAGAGATCCATCTTGCATCTGTAGTTCCTGTTCATTTACTCAGATTTTTCACTTCCAGAATTCTCTTAGTTTGTGTCTTCTTTGTTGTCTTCGTTTCAGTTTTGAAATCTTGAACTATTTCCTTCACTTGTTTAATTGCTTTCTCTTGGCTTTCAAAGGATTTACTGATTTCTTCCCATTTTTTGTTTGACTTTTCCTCAATTTCTTTAAAGGAATTTTTCATTTCCTATTTTAAGGTCTCTAATATCTTCTTAAAGTCATTTTTATGGTCAATATCTTCTGTTTTGTCTGTGTTGGAATGTTCAGGTCTTGCTGATGTAGTTTCTGATGGAGCCATATTGTTTTTATGTTGTTGACTGTATTTTTGCACTGGCATCTACCCATCTATTTTCCCACTTGGTGCAAGTGGTTTCTGTATCTAAGGGAGCCTCTCTTGGTCTGATCCATATTCTTGGTCTAGTGGGAGCTCTTGGTCTAGTCAATGCTGATGTACTCTTTGTCTCAGAGAGCAACACTTAATCCAATTGGCTCTAGGGGGCTCTGTCTCAGAGAGTAGCTGCAGTCTTAGCAAATGGTAGATGGTGGTAGCCTGACCTATCTGCAGGAGGTCTGCCTGCCAACTGGCCTGAAATTGGGACTGCAATGGGTGTTGATGTTGGGGCGCAGGGTTGTGCCCCTGGGCCCAAACCTAGGGGCTGGGGTGTTCAGGTATGAGTATAAAGACTCAACTCTTAGTCCAGTCAGGTGCTGGCAGGCTCTGTCTCAGGGGACAGTTGCAGTCTTGGAGGGTGGGTGTGATTTGGGGGAGGTGGGGTTTGGGATACAGGGTCTGATGGGGGATGGTGGTAGTCTGACCTGTCTGCAGAAGGTCTGCCTGCCAACTGGCCTGAAACTGGAACTGCAATGGGTGGTAGGGGCACAGGCTTGTGCCCCTGGGCCCAAAACTTAGGGGTTGGGGTATTCGGGTATGAGGATAGAGACTCACCTCTTAGGCCAATCGGGTGCTGGCAGGCTCTGTCTCAGGGAACAGTTGCAGTCTAAAATAAACTTCTAAACAGTTTGCAATGTGTATAAAACATACATAGGCTTCAAAGAGAGAGGAAAAGGAATATAGACAGTTATATAAAGAAATAGAAAGTTTTAAAAAATAAAGTCTTTAAAGAGACAGTAAAAGTAATATAAAAAAATAAGCCATATAAACATGGAAATCACACAGAAAGTCTGGATTATATTGTCTTTGGGATTTTTAAATGCAGAAAGACATTTGATTGTAAAGGCTGCTCAGTTAAACCAATATGTATATTTTAAAGGTATCTTGACTTTGAAATTTATGTATAAGGATATGTTGCTTTGGGAAAGAGGTTCTGCTTTTGTTTCCACAGATTATGAGAACCTATGGATTGCTTCCAAGCTAATATGGTTTGACCAGCCAAGACCCCTTGAAAGGTTGCCAATGACACCAGGGCCCAGATGATCCAACATCCAAAAATAGCTTCAAGGCATCTGTCTCAGAAAATGCAGCCTCACAGACTATTCCATTCAGGACTTGACCATAATTCCTAATTTTCTCAGGATCCCCATAGGATAGCCAGCACCCTCATCCAGCATGCAGTAGTATGAGAAACTTCACCCAAATTCCCAAAATATTGTTTCTAAATGTTTATTTTTATTTAAAGGAGTTGATTATAAGTGCAATCTCTTTCTAAAGAAGAAAAGGAATAATACAGATATGACAGGATGACAGGGTAGATTATTGAACCTACTTTTAAAGAGCAACAACTTGTTTAAAAATGTTTTACATTGCTAAGGATTTTAGTTTATTGATACAAATTTAAAGTTAATTTTGTTATACTGTATGTATATTTCTACTCTTATTTAAGGTATGTTTATGCAGCTCATTTGTAATTGTAACATATAATTAAGAAATACAAATTAATAATTAATCATCTATGATAATCAAACTTACAGTCATGTTAGATTAGTTTTCTAGGTATAAATAGATATATTTCAATTATGTAGGTAATCTTCAAACACTTCAAAGACCTACAGAATATGGCATTTAAAATGTTTAAAATCTTAGATTTCGTGGAAAGAGAGACATGTCCGCTCTTGGCAGCACCGATTTACTTCAAAGAAGAAGATAGGCATCGAAGACACTCCATATGGAGTTTATCTTCTTCTTGGCAAAACTAGCCATTTGGACAAGAAACTGCTCTTGTCTAAACTGCTGATGATATGTTGCATAAACTGGACATATGGGACCTGTTGTAAAATGACCACTGAATTTGCCAAAACAAGCCAAAATGGTCCTTTGGGTTTTTGCTTCACAGAGGAGACTGCCAGACATTCTACAGGACACAGAGCAAAGTGACTGAGAGACTCTAGGCTTATAGCCTGAAAATGGAAGTCCCCATGTTACAAAGAAACTTTGAGTGACTGTCCAGGCAGCCAGCTGTGTCTGTCATTCTAGATTTTTAAAAGTTGCTTACAATGGACTTCCTGTGTACTTAGGTAAAATCATATCCTTCTGAGGTCTTTGATGTAGTTGAAGACTAGATAGTTGTAATTATAATTTTCCTTGGTTATGATAAAAGATAAATTAAATATGAAACTGTAGACTCACAAATATAGGATAGATAGAATGTTTTCATTAATTTTGCAAATACATATAGACTAGATATTGTAACTGTAATTCTTGCTTGATAACTGTTCTATTACATGTAATTTCATTATGTTAAAGTTTAAACCTTCCTTTTTGATTAGACAGAAAAGGGAAGTTCTATGGGATGTATTTTTATATGCTGTGAATATATGTTGCTGTGATTGGTTGATAAATAAAACTCTGATTTGCCAGTAGCCAGACAGGAAGTATAGGTAGGGCAAGCAGTTGATGAGAATTCTGGGAAGAGGAAGGGCTGAGTCAGGAGTCACCAGCCAGACACAGAGGAGGCAAGATGTTAAGGCAGAACTGAGAAAAGGTACCAAGCCACATGGCTAAACATAAATGGAAATTATGTGTTAATTTAAATGTAAGAGCTAGTCAGTAATAAGCCTGAGCTAATGGCTGAGCAGTTAAAATTAATATAAGCTTCTGAATGATTATTTTATAAGTGGGCTGGAGGACTGTGGGGGCTTGGTGGGTCTGGAGAAGCCTTCTGACTACATATGTGTGTTACCTTCTAGACTCACAATACATGACAGAGCAAGTGAAGCTCTTTATACATGTGTAAATATTAGACTAATGCATGACTCAACTGCTGTTAACCACCTGAGTGATCCATAATATTAAGTAATCATCTCTGCTTATATTTGGGAAGGGCTTCTAGGGGAAGGGCTGTTTGCATTGATAAAACATTTGGTCAAGTCAAAAAATGATGGATTCATGAAAAGAATCTTTTAGGAAATCATTAAACAAATCACATTAAAACAACTCTCTAAAAATTATGTTTTAAGATAGCTCCAACCCATTTCTTCCATTTCCATTGGATCTAGTATTCAATATTCCAGCAAAAATGGTAGGTATTGGTTTTCAAGGCTGATTCCAAGTTAGTGTAATAAGGCTAGAACAAGTCAAGTGCCACAAAGCCTTTTATTTTCACAAAGGTTACAAAAGCTATTTTTCTTCAGTTAGCACTCCTCAGTATCTCCCAGTCCATGTTTCCAGAGACCTCAAAACCTTGATTCTGGTGACCTTTGCCAGTGTTCCCATTGTTTACATGGAAATTTATTCTGAAATCATTCATAGACAATTTTAGTAGGCTTGTAAGGCCACAACTGTTTTTCAAATGACTTTGATTTTTTCCATTTAGTGGCAATTACAAAAACTGGCTCCATTTGATGGCAGAGCTGGACTTACCAGGCCTTAGGATATTTTACTATCTGTTCTGTATTCTAAGGGTCAAAACTGGGTTCATGTAAGTTTCAAACTTCACCCTAAAGAGAAGCTGTCTTGCTTAGATTAGTAAACTATAAAAGGATCTCACCCCAGGGAGTTAATGTTTATCGTGTTTCACAGTATGATGAAGACAAGAGGAAAAGAAGCTTCAAGCTGTATTTTGAATATTAAACTGAAATCCAATAAGAAATAAAAGAGAATATAGTACAAAAAGTCTCATAAAAATTCCAAGATCATAAATTTTCATGATATTATTTGGAAAGTGAAGGAAAGATATAGTATATTCTGGGGAGGACTGAGGGATTGTATTCTTTTCCTCATACGTGGCTGTGCATAGCTGCTTTCCTAATGAACACATTTTAAAAAGCACTGTACCAAAGACCTGACTGCTTATCTATAGTGATGCTATACTTTTACCCACTTTATTTTTTGCAAGAGTCTGCAAAATGTGACACGGTTTTGGATGAGCAGACTGTGTCTCAGTATTTGTAAGCAAATTGATTGAATTAACTGGCCAAACTAATATTTAAATGCAAATGTAATTGTTTGAGCTCTTGAGTTTTAAAAATGAAGTTGTAAATATCCACCACAACTCTCTCTCTCATGGACACATGACGCTTCATTGATCTGAAAACTCTAAGATAGCTACTTATCTGCATGGCAGTGACATGAAGATAATGAGCAAGTTTATAGTACAGTTATAAAGATGGCCATACAAACAAGAAGTTCACAAGTTGATGATATATAGAAAAAAATGAACTGAACAGTAGCAATATCAATTGACATGCTAAAGGGGGAAATCTCATGCTTTCCCATCCCTAGATAAAGAACCGCAGCAACTAAAGACTGCTGTGATAGGAAGAGTTAGTCATTCCAAGTAAGGAGCTCCCAAACTGATTGTATAATACAAATCCATCGACCTTGAAATCATATACACACATGCAGCAAAAGCAGACACAACATACATAAATCAAAGTAAAAGAGACCATCACTATGAAAGGGAGTGGGGAGATGTGGGGGAGTTTAGAGGGAGGAAGAAGAAGTGGGGAGTGGTATAGTTACATTTTAATTAAACATATCTTTTCTAAGAAAATATACTTTTTGAGTTATTGTTCTCTTATTTACACAGCTTTGAAAATAAAAAAAGTAAGAAAAGTGAGAGATAAATAAGAAGAATTCAAAGAGGAATCAGCTCTAGGTTGAGGATTTAGGGTTAATGGATTGATGGGAGATCAGCAGAAAGTAGCACATAGAAAGGGGATTAGGCCAGAAGGAGTTTCTGATAGGAAAGGAACAGAAATTCAGAAAAAAAAGGGGGGGGATCATCATGAGTTGAAGGGAAAAGGAAAATAAGAAGGAAGCAAAAGAAAGAGGAGATCAGAGGTATACTCAGGTTAATAGCCACAAGGGCAATATTTATAATCCTAAGGAAAGTAAGAAACCTCTAAATGAGTTTAAGTAAGACCGAGACATAACCAGATGTGAACTTTAAAAATATTATTTTAAATGATATTTTAACTAATATTGTATTACTTCTTGAAGAGTCTATAATTACTATAATTATTTCAAAACAAAATTTATTATTGTATTAATGAATCACAAAGCAAAGGAAAATATTTATTTGGTCTTTGAAAAATGAATTGCAGTAGATAAAGGGCTATCAGGGGAATCCATGAAAAGGTAACTGTTGGGGGGTGGCCCAAAACAGCTTGACCACACAGCTGCCATGACAGGCTTAGAAGCCCAGACACAGCTTCTGGCAGGCAACACCTGAACCCAGGAAAAGCCATAAGCTGACCCCACCCACGGAAGGCTGCATCTAAGGGGAAACACCTGACATTCCAAACATTCCCTATACTCCTAGACAAATGTCAGCCAATCACAATCCTGAACTCTGGAAATCCACTCACCCCAACCTCTGCTATGATAAAAACCCCACCCTACCTGGGCTCAGGGTTCTCTGCTCTCACAGGTGCTTTGGACAGAGAGTCCAAGCTCTGAGCATGAAAATAAAGGCTCTTTGCTTTTTACATACAGAATTTGATCTCCATGGTGGTCTTTTTGGGGTCCCTGTGATCTGGACATAATAGTAACTACAGTTGTTCATGCCAAGATTTGGGTGGTTTTACTGAAAGTTCTGGAAGCAAATGTGGAAAAAAAGGAATACACTGAGGTACATCATGAAAACTGTAAAATCGGGAAATAGAATTCCCAAAATATACTGTATTATTTCTTCGTTTCCAAGATTATGAGGAAATGGAAAATAAAATCCAAGCAGACTGCTGCACATGGGTGATTAAGTGGTAAAACCCCATGAAATGAAGAAAAATATTCTCATTGGAAGCTAAGAAGAAACTGAGTTTCAGATGTGTGGCATTTGAAATACCTCTAAAACTTAAAATGTCAAGCATACACAAATTTCAGAGGATCAACAGTTTTGAAGCTCTGGCATATGTGAATTTACCATGAATGAGAAGGCAGAAAGCTATTTTTTTTTTGCTCCTTTTTTTATTTAATTTTTTTTCCATTTTACAAACCAACCCCTGTCCCTGCTCCCTCCCCTTTTCGCACTCCCTCCCACTTCCCCTCCATCCCACCCCCACCCCTCCTCAAAGGGCATAAGGCCTCCCTTTGGTAGTCAACACAGGCTAGCATACCAAGTTGATGCAGGACCAACCCCTGCCCCACACACCCCATCAAGGCTGAGTAAGGCATTGTGCCATAGGGAATATGCTTTTAAAAGCCAGTTCATGTACCTGGGATAAGTCCTGATCTCATCGCTAGGGGATCCACAAACACATCAAGTCAAACAACTGTCACCCACATTCAGAGGGCCTGGTGTGGTTCCATCAGGCTCCCCAGCTGTCAGTCCAGAGTCCATGAGCTCCCAATAGCTTGGATCAGTTATCTTTGCAGTTTTTGCCATCATGATCCTGACCTCAGCCCCTTGCTCCTATAATCCCTCCTCCCTCTCTTCAACTGATCTCCAGGAGCTTGACCAGGTGCTTAGATGTGGGGCTCTGCATCTACTTCCATCAGTTACTGGATGTGGGTTCTATGATGACAATTAGGATAAACACCAATATGAGTACAATGGAAGGCTAGTTCAAGTACCCTATCCATCATTGCCATGAGTCTTAGCTGGAGACATCCTTGTGAGTACCTTGGGATTTCCCTAGTTCCAGATTTCTCCATAAGCCCATAATGGTTCAATCTGTCAAGATATCTCTTTCATTGCTATCCTTCTTCATCTGTGCTAAATTCTAAGGAACAATAATGCAAAATCCTCGCACCTCAAGAGGACCCATCAAAAGTGATGAAAAACAAAACATCACATAATTTATGCATGTACATGTTTGTTATGGACTGAATCAGGTGAAGGGGTTGCAAATTTTACAAGCCCAAATGAATGCTTAGGATCATGAGATAACTACCATTAAAAATAACATACTCACTAGATCTTTGCAAGAGTTCATATTAGGCAGTTGGGTTTTGGATGAGTAAACTGGAATCAGTGTGTGTAAGTAATCTGACTTATTGTCAGAACTAATATTTGAATCTAAGTCTAACTGTGTGTGTGTTTAAGATTGATAAATATCAGTCACAACTCTCATATGGATACAGGGCACTTCATTGATTTGTAAACTCTTAAAACGCCAGCAAAATATCTGTAAGGCCATGACTATGAGCAAGCTTAAAGCATAGTTAAGAGTAAGGTAGTGAAAAAGAAGTATGCAAATAATGTTGATGCAGTAAAGAAACAGTGATACATAAATGAGAGGAAATAAGAGATAA
Organism: Peromyscus leucopus; assembly: GCF_004664715.2. Taxonomy (NCBI): domain Eukaryota; kingdom Metazoa; phylum Chordata; class Mammalia; order Rodentia; family Cricetidae; genus Peromyscus; species Peromyscus leucopus. The sequence goes on from NC_051083.1 coordinate 1,320,275, forward strand.
TGTACTCTACATTGAGGGTTTAGGGAATAATGGATTGAAAGGTGTATTTCAAAATCCTAGAAGAGATTTTGAATGTATCCACCATAAAGAAACCATAATTGTTTAAGGTGATATATGTACCCATTAATCTGACTTATTTAGTGTACTAGATACATGGCACACCTACATAGAGAAATATTTCCTATAATGTACACACTCACACAAACAATTCACTCACATACGCACACAGAAGAAACAATTCTGCCATAAACACAGGATAAGCATTTTAGCAGATTTTATCAGAAATGTTGAAAATCTGAGTTCCATGATCCTTTCAGCTCCTTAAATCCTTCTGCTTCAGCAGATCCTAAGATTGGAGAATTGTAATTTATTGCTTCCTGAGGCATTGCTGGACATCTAAGACAATTAGAAAGCCCTTCGTTATCTGCAGCCAAAAGTTCCCCATGGTTTCCATCTACCATTGTAAATATACTTCTTTGGGCGACACAAACTAAATTCTCTTAGTAACCTGACAATGCTTCAAGAATACAGAAACAGTGCACCCCATAACATTTTTCACCAGGTATTTTGTATCATAAGATATGGCTATGAAGCCGGGCGGTGGTGGCGCACGCCTTTAATCCCAGCACTCGGGAGGCAGAGGCAGGCGGATCTTTGTGAGTTCGAGGCCAGCCTGGGCTACCAAGTGAGTTCCAGGAAAGGCGCAAAGCTACACAGAGAAACCCTGTCTCAAAAAACCAAAAAAAAAAAAAAATATGGCTATGAACAGGCCAAGAATATTGTGTTCCAGATTATAAAACAAATTCCTATAATGAATGCTAATTTATTAGCAGGCTGAATCATAATGATTCAAATTATTTAGGTCAGCAACATCAGACTTATCTAAGAGTAGACTGACCCAAATCAGGTAACAATGAGGTTGAGATAAATGAGCTTTTTACTCTAAAACTGATTTATTACAGTATCATCTTTCCATAGAGAAACAAATAGACAACTCTCAACAGAAAAGACATTTGAATTAATAATTAATTACACACCCATAGAATTTATGCATAAAATATGGTTTAAAGCACAGTGAACAATAGCATTATTTACATGTACATGTGTCTCTAAACTATACCATTTTTTTTATGGAGCAACCTTTCTCAAATAGTCCATGGAATGTTGGTGAACTGCATTATTGTTTGGCATCTCTTAGTAACCCTTACCTTTAGTTTTACAATGTGCACTTGAGATCTTGTAAAGATATGAAGTGATGAAAGTGAGATTATTATGTCTCTAGTTTTATCTAAACATCTCCTACAAAAATCATATGAAATACACTCTCCACAGTATATACAGAGCAGTAACACCTATTGATTACATGATGTTTTTTCAAACGTTTTGAATTGTACTAGATAAAATCTTTTGCTTGTCCACACTTATTTTTTCTTACTTATATTCAAAGTTAGTCATATTTTCATTTTAAAAATTATAAGGATGGAGCTCTGAATGCAGTGTTCAAAATCCAACCTGCCTTGAAGATGACTAAGTTGAGATACTCAGTTCTGGAAAAATTAATTCCAGGGTGCCATGCTTGGCTATTGGTTGAAGTTTACTGTTTTGAAATTAATGATCTATCATTTGTAAGTTTTAAGGCCTCTTACTCTTGGTTTTCTCACATGGTAAACAAGAAGAGGAACATCAGGGGCGGAGAAGTTACTCAGTGGCTAAGGGTATTTGCTTTTCTTCCACACGACCCAATTTCAGACCCCAGCACCCATACTTGGCAACTTGAAACCTCTTATTGCTCCAGTTCCAGGGGATCTGATGCTTCCACTGTCACTGGTACACATGTGCTCTTACCTACATACAGACACACACTCAAATAAAAGTAAATAAATAACGGAATATTAAATGTATATTATCATTACCATAATTTACAATTACTAAAATTTCCACTTAAATTTTGTTGCATTTTAAGCACACAATAATGGTGATAAAAAATACTTGAAAGTCTTGCCCTTTCTATTGAGAAATCAGTTGTAAAGATAAACACACAGGAAATCTATTTGTCTTTGGCATTGTTTAAATATAGTATATCTAAATTTGTTGAATGCTAGCCCTATGAATGTAATCAGGCATTTTTGACAGGTGTAGTCAGACAGAGACTGCTACTGTAAGTGTGCCAATCATCTTCCCTTAAAAAGGTCAGGTTTTTGTTTTTTTTTTTTTTTTTTTATATCCGTTCAAGTTCTTAAGAGATTTTCCTTGGTAACAAGAGAAGTAGAGGGAAATTTTTGACAGGCATGGAGCAAGAAGGAAAAGGAAGAAAGCTGATGAGCATGTTTTATATCCAAGACAGCAGTCTTGCCACTGGTCAGTGTTTCTTTAGCCCCTGCTCATTCCACAAGGCTTGGTGCTTTACCAGTCTCAATCTGGCACAGAGTAGACAATTGCTGGAAAACATGTTGGAAGTTTGTAGAGACTAGGTTCTGATGTCAGCAATGATGGCAGAAGCAGGAATGACAGCAGTAGAGTAAATGAACTAAGCAGTGGGACTTGAAACCAGTAGGCAAAAGGCAAAACATGTCCCCTTAGACCTACGTATAGGCCACCACCAGAAGGTTTCAGTCGCATTTATGATGGGTCTTCCCATTTCAATTAACATAGTCAAGAAATTCCCTCACAGATATATACAGAAGTTTTTTTCTGGTGAATTATCCATCTAGTCAAACTGACAACTAATATATTTTTTTGTAATTATTCCCACGTATGGAAGGTCATGATTTTTGTATTATGCATTTAATATGGCTTGTCTTAGAAAATCATTTGACTAAAAGAATGAAGCAGAAGTAACTTCAGATGAGTTTTTATCTTAAATATCAAGAAACCTGGACATTTTTTGGCTTTTGCCTTCTTGAAACATAAACTCACTTTATACTCATAAATATGAGTATAAAAATAATAGAAGAGAAGGGACAAACTTGCCCCTAGTTATGTATATTATGTGAGAATGTGCAAAATTGCAAACCAACAATTGACTTCCATAGAAACTTTCCCATCTCAGAACCATCCAAAGAAACCACTGAATTAAAAAAAAAAAATAGTAGTGTTCAAGTTGCTAAGTCTGGACTGTTTGCAATTCAGCAAAAGCCAATTTGTACAAAAGGTGTAAAGGAAGCCAGAAAGGCTAGAACTGTCAACCAGAGGTAAGAGCACCCACACAGCATGCAGGAGTTCCTGTGTTTTCTCACCAGTACTGAACAAAAGGAGGGAGGAGGAGGATGGTGAGAAGGAGGAAGAGGATGTGCTGGTGGTAGATGAAGAGGTGGTGGAGTGTAGCAGAAATCTTAAAAGTTCTTATTAATAAAATCAAACCCGAGGCCAGTTATCGGGGTCAATGCTGGTAGATCAAAGAGACAGAACAAGCCACAGCTATCTCACCTTGCCAATTCCTCAGCTGGTCCTGTTTCCTCAGACTGGAAGCTTCTGAGTCCTCATCCCAATAGCTCTCAGCTGAACTGCTGCTTAAAAGCCTGAATGCTTAATCAGCCACATGCTTAACCAGCCACATGCTTAACCAGCCAAATGCTTCTAGTTTCTGGTCCTCACGCCTTATATATCTTTCTGCTTTCTACCACCACTCCCTGGGATTAAAGGCTGGCTTTCTGGGATTAAAGGTGTGTGTCACCATGCTTGGCTATTTCCAATGTGGCCTTGAACTCGCAGAGATCCAGAGGGATTTCTATCTCTGGAAAGCTAGGATTAAAGGTGTGAGTGCCACCATTTTCTAGCCTTTGTATTTAGTGGCTGTCTGTTCTCTGACCCCAGATAAATTTATTAGAGTACACAATATTTTGGGGAACACAATACCACCACAGTGGAGGACAGGCAGATAAGGACATGGAGGAGAAAGAGGGGGAGCAAAAGGAGGAGGGGTATAATAGTAGAAGGTGGAAGGGGAGAAAGAAAAGGAGGAATAGGCCAGAAAGAGAAAGAAGAGTAAGAGGAGGAGGAGAGGGAAGAGAAAGCATGGAAAGCAGATTGGTTTAAAAAAAAATGTATGGACCACATGTCTGATCCTGACTAGGATGAATAATGATCCATCCTGTGTTGTGGGATATTTGTACCCTATGTGAAAATGTATTGCTGTGATCAGTGTAATAAAAAGCTGAACAGCCAATAGCTAGGCGGGAGGTGTAGGCAGAACTTCTGAAGACAGAGAGGCTTCTGGGAAGAAGAAAGGCAGAGTCCCCAGCCAGATGCAGAGGAAGCAGAACAAGCAATATGGATATGAGGTAATGAGCCACTTGACAGAATGTAGATTAAAATAAATGGGTTAATTTAGGTTATAATATCTAAGGGACAATTCTAAGATAAGGCTGAGCTTTCATAGTTAATAAGTCTCAGTGTCATTATTTGGGAGCTGGCAGCCCAAAGGAAAGTCTAACTACAATCCCACAACGCCTGTTACTCTCTTCTCCCCTCTCTGATCCCTGAAAGAGAGCCAGGGATAAACAACTTTCTCCTACTTTTTTTTGACATTGGTCCAATGCCCTTTTTGAGAAGCATTTCAGTTCCAGTCAGAGTTCATTTCCAACTGTTTCTGATTCCTGATTAAGATCTATACTTCTGGAAGGATTTAATAAACTAATATGGGACATGATGTTGATTATAGATAAATATTAGATCTGCATCCAAGCTAGGCCCTAGCTGACTCTACTGGGAAAAGATACAGAATTTTTTATTCAAATGATTTTGATTCAAATCATGAGTTCCACAACCATCATCCCACTCCTGAGCCAAATGGCTCCAGGCAAGAGGCTTAATTTCCTTATCCATCAAAATAGTATTATCGGCTACATTTCAGGGTCTCTGAAGTGATTCAATATAGAAAAGTATCTCAATGTACAACATCTAACAGGCAACCACAAAATTTCAGAGGTTAGTAACTGGTTAAAGTATGCAGAACAAGTGAGTGTAAACAGGACATCTATGTCACCCCTTCCAAGATTCAGGGAAAATCATAAAAGGAGAGTCAGAATATAAGAACAGGGGAGAGAGTGGGGAGAAGTGAGGAATACTGACCATGAACAAGACATGGTGTCTGCACTCCTAAATTCACAATGCCTATAATTAACCTGAATAAGTGTGGGCTAGACAATATTCTATCATGGAACAAGGATGGGCTCAGGTAACTCACTCCTTCCTGATATGTATCTGTATCCAGTTACTAGTTAATACATAGACACACAGACACACAGACACACACATACACACACACACACACACACACACACACACACACAGAGGGAGAGAGAGAGAGAGAGAGAGAGAGAGAGAGAGAGAGAGAGAGAGAGAGAGAGAGAGAGAGAACCATTGTTAAGTGATAAGGCGGTTCATGGTTCTGTAAACAAATGATCACACTATCATTTATGGTTCGGTAAACAACTCTACACATTCATTGCTCACACAAAATAATGAATACATAAAAAGTATAATGGAGGATAGTTATGAAAGGGAAGGTGATCCGCAGGAAAGGGAAGAGGACAAGCCAGGGAAACAGGCAGTGTGGTCAGAATGATCACATTTTGTATGATCAAAATACAAATGTCATAATGAAACATGGTTGTGTATGATTTATATATGCTAATAGAAAATCTTCAAAATCTATTACTAAGTTTCATTCCAAAATGACCACATCCATTCACACTCCTGCTCTTTCTACAGAATATCTGTTTTCTGTGGTTAGGTGACAGTATTTTTCATATTCAGACACTGGTCTCTAGAGTTGTTTCTGTGGAAGAGAACATGGCATTGAATGCCCAGTAGGTGCTTGATAAATATTTTTTGATTGACATTTGAGAGCAGTAGAATTTCTTCTGTGCACCTTCTAGAGTTGTCTTCAGTCTGACTGTGACTGATTCTTCCTGAGGTAGGCATCTACTATCAGCATAAATGTCTATTAAAAACCAATGTCACTACTTCATTGATCTCTCTCCAGGACGAAATGTTAAGCTTATCTCAGTCTGTACTTACAGGCTCTACTTACTAATTCACATTTGCAGGAAATGTAGCAAATTTTAATTTAATTAACATGGTTGGGACCAATAAACGAAAGTGCCTGGATAATGTTCCCGTATATTAGCTTTATCACTGGGCATATTCCTTACATGTGTGATTTCCACTTCCCCATCATAAGAACAGTAATAAAATGTTCTCTCCAGGGTCAGGGCTATTAAGAAAAATAAAATGTCTATTTCTCATATTGTCTACATATAATAGGTAAGTAATAAAAATATTTCTTTCAGGGACAGTGTTACAGCTCAGAAAGTAAAATTATCTGTTGGGTAAGCCTGATGGCCTTAGTTTAGTACAGGGAAACTTCGGTGGAGGGGAGAACCAACTCTGGAAATTTCTCCTCTGATCTCCAAATGGATGTCCTGGCCTATGTGTGCCTGAATGCACACATCCACAACAATAGTAATAAACATTTCAAAAGTATTTCTTTCAGTATAGGGACCTGATTTTAGGAAAAACCTGGGAAATTCCTCAAAACCTCCCCAAATGAGCCTAAACTGGGGAAGCAGAAGGATGAATTCATGTCATTAAAGCTAGAAAATGATCAATTCAGAGAGTTTATCCCAATGTAAAGCATATATAAATCAATTTTGTACAATAGAACTGGACCAGTTCCTCGATAGGATGTTAGAGCTTCATTGTGGAAACTGATGCTGGGGAAAAAATTTATAGTGAGCACTTTCACTTGAGCCTTTTGATCAATAATAAGTGATGTCAGAAGAGAGGCATATAGATGGAAAGTTAGAGTCAATTTAGTTATATTTAAATTTTAGTAGTAGCATATCAATTACTATCAAAGTTCATCCATGTAACAGTTAGCTTCAATGTCAACTTAATACAAACCTAGAGTTACCTGAAGAAAAGGAACCTCAACTGGAAAATTGTTTCAATCAGATTGATTTGTGTCCATGATTGTGGAACATTTTTAAAATTGCCACTTGATGTGAAAGGGCCCATTCCACTGTGGGTGGTGTCATTCTTAGGCACATTGGGTTATATAAGAAAGCTATCTGAGAAGGCCAGGGAGAGACAACTGATAAATAGTAATCGTCCATGTTTACTACTTCAGGCTCCTGTCTTGGCTTTCCTTTGACGATAGACCACAACCTGAAAGCCAAGTTAACCCTATTCTTGCCCAATTTGCTATTAGTCAATACAGTAGAAACCAAACTCAGACAGCCTATATTTTAAAAAAAAATCTGGAGTGATGTAAGCATGGATATTTCTTTTTAATCTAAAATCCTTTAAGGGCTTTTTAATTTTTATTGTCTGTTGGGTCTAAATAATGAATAATCATTAAAGGAATAAATAAAATTAGCCACATCTGCTCATCTCAACAGATGCCATTAAAATGAACTGGAGTCCCTAAATGAGGGAAGTCCTGCAGAAAAATGACATTGATTTTTCTCAAAGGAAAAAAATATTTTGTCCAATGCTTGACTTTTGCAGTGAACAAGCCACCAACTAAAATGTTATCCAAATCACAATTTCAAATCATGGACATTTCTGAGTGTCTCTGGTGATTTATCCTTTATCTAGGTGATTAATAATGAAGCACACTGCTTATAATTACATCAGAGAAAAATGAATTAATTTGAATCAGTATTATATATGAATAGAATTAATTTGTTACTACTTAACAAATATATTCATGGTGGGATTCATTTAAATCATGAAGTACTTCTGCAATTAAAGAATAATTTGATCTCTACATATTTTCAGGAATATAGAATGAGGTAGTATATTAAAAAAATAATGTTCAGATGATGCTTTAGAAACTGCAAGACCTATTGAAGAACACTTAAAATATCTATCTTACTTGCAAGAATAGTCGGGTGGTGGTGGCACATGCCTTTAATCCCAGCACTCTGCAGGCAGAGCCAGGCAGATCTCTGTGAGTTCGAAGCCAGCCTGGGCTACCAAGTGAGTCGCAGGAAAGGCACAAATCTACACAGAGAAACCCTGTCTCAAAAAACCAAAAAAAAAAAAAAATAGTAAGTAATGATTATCTAGTAATCTAGGAACCATGAAAGTATGCTACAGTGGGAATCATACATATCCTGACTGTCTTTCAAAATCAAAGTCCTTTCAAAAATAGTAAGTAATGATTATCTAGTAATCTAGGAACCATGAAAGTATGCTACAGTGGGAATCATACATATCCTGACTGTCTTTCAAAATCAAAGTCCTCAGGGGAGGCATTATATATGTGCATAAGATGCATACTTAGACATAAGAAATCAATCTCAGATTTTGTTCCATAAATTGCTAAACAACTTGTTTCTTTTTTAATTTAATTTTATTTTACAATACCATTCAGTTCTACATAACAGCCACAGATTCCCTTGTTCTCCCCCTTCCTGCCCCCTCCCCTTCCCCCCAGCCCACCCCCCACTCCCACCTCCTCCTGGGCAAAGCCTTCCCTGAGGACTGAGATCAACCTGGTAGACTCAGTCCAGACAGGTCCAGTCCCCTCCTCCCAGATTGAACCAAGCGTCCCTGGTTCAATCTAGGTCCCAACCTAGATTACTAGATAAGTCCCAGGTTTCAAACAGCTAACTCATGCAATGAGCCCAGGATCTGGTACCACTGCCTAGATGCCTCCCAAACAGATCAAGCCAATCAACTGTCTCACCTATTCAGAGGGCCTGATCCAGTTGGGGGCCCCTCAGACTGAGATCTTCATGAACAACCTGGACATGAGTGGGAGCAATGAAGGGCAAGTGTTGAGGGAAAGGGAGCAGGAGATCCCAGCTGGATCAAGAACAGAGAGGGAGAACAAGGAATAGAAGACCACATGAGAAAAGGAAGAAATAAAGTGCTAAAGAGGCCCACAGAAATCCACAAAGATACCCCCACAAAAGACTGCTGGCAATGGCCGAGAGACCACCGGGACTGACCTACTCTGGTGATGGGATGGTCAAACACCCTAATAGTTGTGCCAGAAACCCCATCCAAGGACTGAGGAATCTGGATGCAGACGAGTGCTGGGAGTCTAATTAGTGAGAAAGAGGAGGGTTTATAAGAGCAAGAATTGTTGAAACCAAGGTTGGATAAAGCACAGGGACAAATAGCCAAACGAATGGAAATACATGAACTATGAACCAAACAACTTGTTTCTAAGACAATCTTCAGTAGTCTGGAGGTTAGAATGGTTGGCCAGCAGGTCTCAAGAATCAACCTGTCTCCAGCTCTCCAGTGCTAGAAATAAAATTGTGTGCCACTTTGCTTGCCTTTTTACATAAGTATCACAGGATCAAATTCAGGTGCTCAGGGTTAGTAGATAAGTACTTTACTGGCTTAACTTATCTCTCCAACCCCTATCAGAATACTTTTAAATGAGCATTCAATAAAAATGATAGAGGGAAAAGTTAATGTGTGATCTAGTGTACAGGGTAACACTTAGCTGTGGATACAAGAAGGAACTGTATGCCAAAAGATCCACAGCAAACTTAGAACTAATGACATTGTTTTGCTTAATGAAATTTTTGCTCAAAATTTGAGTAGATAAAGAAGCAGAGTCCAGAAAACCAAACACATGAAAATAACTGGAAATTAATCTACATAAAAGGATAACCAAAGGATACAGGTATATTCTGGCATTTCCAGAGCTTAAGTAACATTAGGGGTAAAAATGGAACATTCCACACCCTCACTAAGTCTTTGGGTCACCAAGCTTGCTGAGCCAAAGATACACTGTGTTCTTAAAATAAGAATCATATTTTAAGAAAGAAAGAAAATTAAAGTAGAGCATTTCCAAAGATGTGAGTAAGGGCTATATTATGAATGGAATGAAGTATTTTCAAACCTGGAAGAAGGAAGAAAAAGTCTGTACAATTTGGAAAAGTAAAACAGAACTCAATTATAAATGCAAAAACAGAGCCCCAAAGCTCTGCTCTTTCTCCTTATTTATTTATCCAGTATCATATTATAAGTTCAGCTAAAAATTCTGAATGTATGAAAGTGAGTAGGAAAATGAACTCCAGAACTTTGTTCTTAGGACAAGGATATTAACAGCTATGATAAATCAGAGGATGAATATCAGAGCAACAAAAACTCTTATCAAATACTGTAAAGCAGCTACCCAACCCAGAGAAATGGGTAGTTAGGAGTGAGACAGCTAGGTATTGAAAATGACAAGGATGGTCTGCTGAGCAGATGGTATGTGGGCTAACACCTGAAACTGAAGGCAGAATGTGAGTTGCCGGGAAGAATAGAAGTGTGAGTGGAAAGATTTCCAGTTAGGAACCAGCAAGTACACGTGTGTTATACCCACTCCTCTCTGGTTTGAAGTAAGTGTAAGCTCCTGGACAATAGATGATGAAATGATAAAAAGAGGTAGAAAATTCTCCTTTCCTTGCATGGTGGAATTCTCGAGCTTTCAGTGATATCCAAAGAGATCGTATTTAGGTTGTGTCTTCTTTCTTTCACAGGATGCATAATGGAAAACCAAGAGTATAATGTTATAAAGTCATACTTATCTATGTTCTATTGTTCCATGCTTGCTTCTCTCTTATATGCTATCTCCTCTGAAAGTATAACTTCAAGTTAGTCATTATATTGAAGGGGAAGTAGCTGAAGGAATCTGTGTAGGAACTGAAAACTTTCACCCTCTTCATTTGTCTCTGGGATCAGGCCAGATTTGTGTCATAAGGTTCTTAGCATAAACACCATTGAGTACACACTTTTCACATGTCTGCTGTCACCCTAGACCAGACCTACACCAAAAAAACCTCAGCAGAAACACCAATGAGTTCACTCTTTCCTACTTCTCTTTGGTGGTTCTTTGGCTCATTTACACTCTACCAACTCCTTGTCAAACCCGTTATGTAGAGGAGTAGAACCTAGCTCTGTGTTACTAATGAGAACTCAATTTGGACAAGAGGATGGAATTTGAAGTTGTGACATTTTACTTTGACCTTTCCAAAATTTTTCATAGAACACTGAAAACAAATTTTGTATGGTAATAACTCTTCCATCTCCTGAGACACTGGAGAAACAAATCTTGAATTTGTATATGATTTTGCCTAAGAAGTTATTTTCCTGTTAGAGAGCTTGTCTGAATTTCTGTGGCCTTTTCTATCTCTAAGAAGCTTGGACTAAGTTTATTACCTAGTAATTTATTACAAAAGAGCCATGGGTTGGCTACGAGAAAATATGGTTTGCTCTGTGCTGCCTAGGATGACACTATATAAAAACAGCTCATGCTCACCAATGGTAAAGAAAATAAATTTGGTTGGTTCAGAGGTTTTTAAAGTGCATCACTGGATTTCACCTTTTGTTACATCTTTGGGGTATCAAAGATTCTTTATGTTATGCATTATAGAGCCAAAAGAGTAAACACCACTATTTCTTAGTCTGTTAGTTTTCTCCCTTTGATAATACCTTTTTGTTTAATATTCAGCATCTGGAAATGAGATTCATAGATAATATATCCTAGCCTACATATATAATCTCAAAGCAAATAATATCATGGCAATACCCAGAGACTAAAATCAGAGCAACTGATAACACAGCACCCACAGCAATATGCAGAGAGGGGGACTGCTTGCCTAAAGAGGCTATGACATCATGTGCGTGTCCCACACATAGAATCAGAATGAGGGTAACTGTGACAAGCAGGCTAAATTCACATAGGCACATCCAAAACCTAAATTCCACAAGTGACATTATCATTGGCAACTAATTCTTTGCAATGCTCATCTATACTTGATAAATATTTCAAACAAAACAACATATAGCCTCCCTCAGTTGATAGAGTAGATTCGTCCTCAGGGAAACCACATTCTGAAAGCAGGCAGGGAAACCACCTTTTTCTTTACAGACATAGCTCTGAGCTAAATATCGACAGGATAGAAAGGGTGCCATCGATCGTTATTCAATACAAGGAATTCTTGTTAGTAGCTAATTTTAGTAACTTTGGAACATCTGATATCTATTGCTCCCATCCATTAATTGTATCTCCAATATCATTACTGGGAAAAACCAAAAAAAAAAAATCACAAATTTCTAAAATGGTATCTCAGTTATTTGAAAATAGGATCTATGTAGTCCTAACTCCTTTGGGCCTCCTAACAGCAGACAAGGAACAAACTCAGTAGCTTCACCTCCTTTCCATATGCAAGAAACGGCTAATATAAAGAAGCATTGTGGGCATTTGCTCCGCCAATGACCTTGGAATATCTGGCTTAATAGAGGCATGGTTTTCTCTGGGTACATGACTGCTTAAAACTGATGAGAGAACACATTCTCTCTCTCTCTCTCTCTCTCTCTCTCTCTCTCTCTCTCTCGTGGTTGGAGGTCAGACTGCTGGTTCTATTAACCCCCTAGGCAGAACAGAGGCCTACAGCTGCTGTTCTATATCCCTGAGTGCATATTCTCCCCATTTCATATCTTAGTAAATACTTGATACCCTTTCAACAGACTCTCGTGACTTCACTTACAAAGAAGTAGCTTATTTTTCTTTTCATTTAATTGTATTTATTTATTCATTCATTCGATTATTTATTTTAGAATCCCTGGGGAAACTCTCTCAGCAGGCATTGACTGTAGCTCTTTGACTAGGAGTAGAACACTATGAGATTTCCTCCATCTACATTGAGATATAAGCTAATTACATTCTAAAGGTCGTCTTTAAACAACCATATTTTTGCAATTTCATAGGTAATATCACCTTTATCCTGTCTATAAGACACTATCTAACAGCAGGCATTCTGGTACTCCAGCTATTAAACTTTTTCTACCCCCATTCAAAAATGTTTCTTAAGTCTTCAGTACAGGATTGCATTGTAATAATCTTGATCTTTTGCAAAAAAGAGTCTCCTTTGGTGAGTGATTTAAAGATAATCATATAACATACAGTTAGAAGTTATACTGGTTTAGAAAAACAGTAATAGGTTCTCTTCTATGATCTATAATTTCTCCAGCCATGGGTAGCCAGCTAGATTTATGGTACCTGTTATGAATTCCCTCCTATGAGTGAGCTTGAAGTCAAATTAGAGAACTGTTGGCTACCTTCAAGATGAAAGTGCCACCATTGCCCTATTGGGAATACCTATCAGGTTGGCTGTTGTTGTGGTTCCCAAGTGTTACAGCTAGGTAGAACTATTTATTGCTTTCCTCCCTTGGCAGCATAAATAGCAACATCCAGTACTGTGAGAGTTAGATTTTTCAAGGAGAGTTCTGGGTCCTTTCCAGTCCAGTTAGATTTCTCCAAATCTTGTGCCTAAAATGTGCATTGTCTTCAGCAATGGAGTCTTATCTTCAACTCTGGGAGGCAGCCAAGAACAAAAGCAGTAGCCTATATTGTTTGAGAGAAACTCTTGATCACCCCACCTGAATGTTAACTTGAAGGATGATCTACCATGCCAGGCACTGGGAATATTTTTAGGTAGTCTATGACTGCTGCATGGAACATTGTCACTCCAAGTGGCAAAATACTGTGTGTGTGTGTGTGTGTGTGTGTGTGTGTGTGTGTGTGTGTGTGTGTGTTTAAAAAGTTTATAATGTGATATGTTTTCCTATAGCTTTTTCAAATACTCTTAGTGTTAACTCTCATTCCTACCTCCCTCTCTACTAAACCCCTGCTCACTCTGCAAATGAAAGCCCTCTGATTTTACCATTCTCCCTTTCATAATAGCTCTCTTTTACTATCTCAAGCAATTCTTTGAAATAGACTTTGTGAATCAAACTTTTCAAATATATGGCTCACTTAAGAATCAAGGGGAGAGCAGGCTCCCAAATGATCTCAGAAGTCTCTTTTTGTATTCAACTGACCTAGACATTATAGCCAGAACTGAGAAAGCTGGAAGTATGTGTCCTTTAAACAGACTCTGGTTCTTACCTTTCAAATAATTCATCTGTTTCTTCTACTGAGGTCCTTGAGTAGTTGCTTTAGAGATAAACACAGGCCATAACCCAGCTTCCACTGAGTTTAATTTAGTTATCTTGTCTCAAACTCAGTTTCATCCCACTACATCATTTTTCCCGGCAAGAGTACAAGGTTCTCATGATTTACTAACTTCACAATCATCAAAGCAAGTTTTCTCAGTAAAAGCACTACTAAGAAATAAATACATAAAGTTAGTGCCTAGAGGAATTGTGGAAGAGATGGGGGCATCGGCAACATATGGGAAAAGAGTCACTTTGTCAACATCTAATTCTCAGAAGAGCTTCAGAATTGATGGTCTAGCCATTTCTTATTGCAACTCTCAACACAGATATACTGTTTGAAATGGATAACTCCTGAAGCCATTGGAGAAACTATTTTATTTTGCTCTAAATTTTGCCTGTTAGCAAACTGAGTTCTCCAGATTTGCACAGAAGAAATAAAACTTCAGTGAACTCATGCCAAGGTTCAGTCAGCTGTTCTCATTTTTCAACATTTCTATTCAGATTTCCTCTCATTCCACCCACAGAGGATGAAGAAATATGGTCAGAAGTTGCTTTGCTGCAATGGACAAAATGTTTCTCTCAAACTAACATCACGATTCATCGTGCCCTGTGGGTTGTGTGTGTGTGTGTGTGTGTGTGTGTGTGTGTGTGAGAGAGAGAGAGAGAGAGAGAGAGAGAGAGAGAGAGAGAGAGAGAGAGAGAGAGAGAGAGAGAGAGAGAGATGGGGGAGTGAGAAGAAGAGAAGGAGAGTATAGGACTGTGAAAAAAAGATTGTGCTAAAGCATCCATTGATATAGGACCTGGTGAAGGAACGAGCTACAAACTGCCAGATGTGCTTGCTACAAAAGACCTGTTTCACAAATTTGTATGATTTCTATCTCACAAAATCTTTTCACAAATATCATTTCATTTCATTCCATCATCATTTTGTACATATTGTGTGTGTGTATGTGTGTGGGGGGGAGTGGGTGTGTAATTGTCTCTCAATACAAATCCAACCAAAGCTCAAAGACATTCACATCTCTCCTTAAATGACATGCCCAGGAAAGAAAAAAGAAGGGAAGCCCAGGAGATCAACTTTCCTGAGTCCAGTTTGAGTGGATTTTATCTTGTCATGGAGTCATACTAATTAAGTTTTAAATTCATCAGTTTTATAATTGCCAGCTGTGGAGAAAGTTCAGTACCTAATGTTCCTGCCTTGCAAGCATGATCACTTGAGTTCAGATGCCTACAACCCAAGTAAAGCTGGATATGATAAAACACATATAAAGTCCCTCCTACACCTGTGAGATGAGAGACAAAGACGAGAAAAATCTCCATAAGCTCATAAGACAGCTAGCTTTGATGATGTAGTGGCAAACACAAGATGCATGATTACAAACAAGTTGTGGAGGGGGAGTGAGGACAGACAGACACCTGAAGTTCTCTCTGACCTCCGTGTGCACACCAAGGCAAATGAATACTTGTGTGGGTGCCTGCATGTGCACACCTGCACACATACATGTGCATGCATATACAGAAACTTCATATACACATACCCATGCATACATGATTTTAAAAACTGCAAAGCAAAGGTTAAGGGTATAAATAATTATAATATGTAAAGGTCCCAAATATAATAGCTCTCAGAACATCTTTTGTAAGTGTATTTTAATAACTGTTAATTTCTTTATCTGAAGAAAATAAAATTCAAAATTCAGACTTCGAACTTGTGAAGCTATTAAACTGATTTAGCAACAAGATAGAAGCCTTGAAGTTTTTTTTTCTATAAAAAGAGCAGCGAAAATGTGTCAATTGCCCTGTGATTTTTAATAACATCCCACAATAATTGATAGCTTCATGAAAACTGCATGAAGTACATAACAATAAAACATTCTATGTAATTTCATGTTATTTCTTTTTACGTGAAAATATTCTTTTACTTTTAGATTATAATATAATCTATAATTACTTTTCCCCTTTGCTTTCCTCCCTCTGAACCCTCCCATATACACCTCTTTCCACTCTCTTTTAAATTCATTGCCTTTTTTAAACTACTGGTGATTACATATACATACTGGTGATTACATATATATAGGCATATATTCCTAAATATAACATGTTCAGTCAATATAATGTTACTGTATGCATGCTGATCATTTGTCACTGGACAACCAGTTGTTGTATTCTTCCCTGGGGAAGACCACTTCTCTTTCTCCCAGCTTTCTTTGGTTGTCTATAGTTCTTTGTACGAGGTTGAAGGCTCATGGGTTTTTCTTGTCTACATTGGCATGTCCACTGGTGGTATCCTTGCTCAGCTCGTGTTTGGGAAGTCATCCTGTAGAGACTTTATGTGTGTATCTTCTTACATTACTAAGAGACACACTCTTACAGTAAACACCCTGATCATCTGGCTCTTAAAATATGTCTTCCCTCTCTTTGCTATATCCCCTGAGCCTTAGGTATGGCACTGTTTTGTATCCACTGGGATTGGGATCCATAGCTCTGCATTTTTATTATTTATGATTCTCTGTAGTGGTTTCTGTCTGTTGCAAAGAGAAGTTTCCTTGATGGGTGTGAAGACTACAGTTATATTTGAGTTTAAGGACAGATGTTTATAGACTGTTTTTAGAGATTATGCTGTTTTTTTTTTTTTTTTTTTTTTTTTTTTTTTTTTTTAATATAACCTGCATTGGAAACTGCAACTAGTTGTATTTGGTTTGCTTTCTGCATACAAGAGATATGTCCTAGCATACAAAGTTCTTTTTAATTGATGTTGAATGTAATCTTAGCTAAAAAGAATAGATCAATATATAATGTATTGTTAAGAAGAGCTGATTGGTAACATTTTATTGAAGAATACTAGGACTGTTAGGCTTCTGTGTTGGTCTGCTTTTAGCCTCTATAGCAAATGTCTAAGATAAACAAACTTACAAAGACAAAAGTTTTACTTTGGCTTACATTTTAGATGTTCTATCTCATTATTTCTGCTTGGTACTATGATGAAGCAGCATACTATGGTAAGAGTGCATGGCAGAATCAAACCACAGATTGAACTCTCAGAACTATCTGCAGTGCAGTTGACTACCTCAATTGAACTATATAACAACAGTTAGGTGGAATGAAACACCATGTCCAAACCATTCTGCTTCCTTTCAGTAGCTCCACTTTGGGGCCCAAAACTTTAACAAGTGGGTTTTGAAAGATATCTAAAATTCATATTATAGCAGCTATACTCAAAAAAGATAAATTGCCCCTAAATCAAGATAGGAAGCATTGAATAGAGATCCATGCTCAGTCAGGCATGAACTTCTCAAGCTCAGCACAGCCTTTTAGGGTTGGAAGTTATACTGCTACTATGTGGACTAAGCCAGCAAGGTATGCCTCAGTGTATGTCAGACACTATGTTAGTTAAAATGCCATTCCTTTTTTAATCATTAAAGTTTCCTATGTTCTCATGGGATGATATATTAGTAAGGGCAACACGACCCACTTTAAAAAATAAAAATCATGGTTATTATGTTTTACATCATAGAGACTTATTTCACAGAAAAACAAATCAGAAAGATATTACAAGTGTGTGAACAATTTTCCTTCCTCCATGTAGTGACTGGGCCACAGAGATTCCTTTTACTAAGAAAATCCTAATCTTTTCTTGTAGCAATCAGCAAAGTCTTCCCTATGGGTTATGTCTGGCTGCTACCCAGTGTTTTAAATTTTCATGAAGTAAAACCTGTTTTTTTGCATGTTAAATATTTTCTTAATAAAAAGAAATACAATATCCTGTGATATCTAGAAATTGTTATGAAATTCAAAATTTTACTGGCCCTAGATAAATAATTTTATATGGGAATCTGGCTAGGTTATTTATACATTCGCTGGGGTTGTTTTTGCACTATAATATTGCCATATCTTATATTTTACTTTGTAGTTCACAAAGCACTAATACTTACTGTTTGGCCCTCAGCAGAAATGTGCATTGACCTATTCTCTAAGTTTTCTTTGAAAACAGAGCTCAACATACTCTAGCCCAAAGCTTAGAAAGATTCATGGTTTCCCCAAGGCATCTGACTCCAAGTTATGGATACAGCATTAGAATGCAAACTTTCCTGAACTCACAGCTCTACATATTAACCTAATTTCTTTACCTCTAGACTCCCGAATCATTACATCCTCATTCACAGATTCCTATAATGGATACCTCTGTGGGAAAACAATGGTGTCAGGCAGATGTGCCCCATCACATTATTCTAATTTAATATGTATTTATATCTAACCATGCTCTAATAATAACTCTGAGAAAACAATAGGAAATGTTTAGCCTGAAGTATAGAAGCCCAATGCAGCCTTGTGTGTAAATGATGATGTGAGAGACAGTTAATAAATCTGCAGAACAATGGGCGCTGCTCCCAATAATGCTGCCTATTTCAAAATGATTAATTTTTAACAGGACTTTGCATCCCTGGAGTATAATGTCTTAGGTCTCTGGAGACAAGTGAGGCAATCTCCATGTTACCATGAAACAGAAATAAAATATTATAGGATTTTCTGATGACTCTGAGGAGCTGAATGCCTCCTGTGGGACCGCCAAGTTAATTAAAATGAGTATAGGATTGCTATACTCTATTATAGTACAATTATGTTCCCCTTCCTCTTTCCCACACCAGTTAAAAGATTTTATGAAGGAGGTCAGAATGACAAAAACAGATAGATATTTGTTTTTAGTTTTGGTTTTGAACAGAAAGAGATTAGTTCATTTCTAAGTATATGCTTAATAGATAGACCTAAATCACATTGGCTTGAGTTTTTTGATAGACAAAACTAGGCACATCAATAGGATTTTTCTTCAAGACAGCATATTTAAAATAAATCTTAGCTTTCTTTCCTACATTTAGGACTGTCTTTTCACACTGGTTCCTTCTTAGTAGACAAATGGGGTCTTTCATTTACAAGAGGGAATTTGCTCTAAAGTACAAAATTGATGCTGGCTCCACAGTCTACCTGTATCCTTCCACATACAAATGATAGCATTCCTTCATAGTGCTAGCACAAGCGAGGTAGAATGAGACCCCAGGCTCTCTTGGGGTTAGGAGGAAATACTGTTTGTATTTACTGGGACCGTGTGGATCCTAAACACCAGGAGTAAAAGAATTCTTCCTGTGTGCTTATAGCTTGGCCTTCTATCTCATTTATCACTGGCAACACATTACCACTCTTCTACCTACTGGTTAACTGAGGCTTAGAGAAGACAAATACTTTTTCCAAGCAGACATGCTCGATCAGTGATAAGCACACTGGTTGAACATGCATCTCTCTGACATTTCTTTTCACATCTGGTATGACTGCCATGTTTCACTCTGCCTGTCAATCTTCCTACCAACCATAGAAGAGGGTAGCCCAGTTCCAACAATAGCAGAAGGTAGCCTAATATTTCTGTAGCATTGGTGTTGGCTATTTATATACTTTTCAATGCTTTTATACTGGAGAGCTCATATTCAAACACAGATCAGTTGAAATCACTTTAGTCCCAGATATCAGCAAAGGGGGCCTGACATTGGAAAAGTAAAAATGATCTATTAGTATATATAATTTACATAAGATTTGATCTCTAGTGTGTCTTCATTGATAGTTTCTCCATAATGTTTGATTTCTAGTATGTATTGATTCATAGTTTCTCCAAATAGCTGTACTTCTTTCTTCTGCCTTTTTTACACTGTGTTCTCAATATTCCAAGAAGCAAACTGAAACATCCAAATATGTGTCATACATATCTCTTTTGTGTCAAATAATTTGGGAAGCTGCTGCATTCCAATTATCTTTACCAGTATCCTAAACATCATTTTGAATAGGTATTCTTGAATCAGACTCTGAGCCCTGAACTGAGTATTGTTTCCAGGAGGTGGGTATGTGGATGACCAGGCTTCAGCTATAGGCTTCTATTGGAGAAATTATTTTGGCCACTCCACGTAGTTAAAAGGATATTTATTTAATGGTGTAACTCACAAATTAAGTAATGGGTAGGTCGCAGGGTCTGGGGAAGGTGTAATGCAGTCCAGCGGTGTTCTCCGGAGCTCTGCACAGTCAAACTGCACCGGTCAGCTTCCGGGCACCGAGAGAGCGCCCAGAGAGAGCGCTGGCCCATCCAGCTCTCGGGTCCCCCGGCGCCTCCCTTCGCCCCGCCTCGTAGGCGTGAGAGTTACCAGAGTCTCAATGGGGGTTGGAACTTCCAGATCCAAGCTGGAATGACTACCCACTACATCTCCCCCTTTTTGTCTAAATAAGAAGGTTCTAAACTAATACAAGACTATATACAAAGGAATGGTTATCAAATATTGTCCAGAAATAATGAGAGATAATGACCTAGATAAGATGTAACTACAACCAATGCAAACAATATCAAGCAAGAAACCGCCGGGAGAAGAGCAACAAATGGCGCCCAACGGCTCGAGTTTCCACCTTAAACCTGAGAATATTTAATAACCAATTCTAAACAGAGCCAAAACCAGGTTCCTGCTTCTTGTCTCATACGGGCAGCTAGATGCGGCAAAACGCAAGTTTGGACACTGGCGGGTTCCTGGCGGGTGCGTTTGACCGGCAGTATGGCGGAAATGAGGCATCTGCCAGCAGCAAATTAAGCTGTGTGGTAGATTTAGTCTTTACTAGTATTTAAAAAAAAAAAAGAGGTTTCTGGGCTACACGCTGCTTTGATAAAAGCTTAGACCCACTATTTCTGAGACTTGATGACTCCCAGAGCTGGCGGAAAACGTACCACTGCCATGTTGGGAAGCTGAAGTGGCGGAGCCAGCAGCCACAGCGCCGTTTCAGGCTTACAATGGTACAGTTTAAAGCAATAGGCTCAAGGCTCAAGGTAATATAAAACATAAGCCACATAAAGATGGTACCATACAGAGAATCTGGATTATGTTCTCTTTGATATTCATAACTAAAGAAAAACATTTGATTACAAAACCTGTTGAGTTATGCCAAAATGTATATTTTAAAGGTACCTTGACTTCAAAATTTGGATATAAGGATATGTTACTTTGGAAAAGAGGTTCTGCTTTTGTTTCCACAGAAAGCCAGAGGCTGTGGACTTGTTCCAGATTAAGATACATCAGGTTTCACCAGCCAAGACCCCCTGAAAGGACTCCGATGACACCATGGCCCAGATGATCCAACATCCAGATCGGTTTCAAGGCAACTGGTTCACACAATACAGCCTCACGGACTACCCCACAGGTCTAAAATTTTCTTTGCGTCCCCATAAGATACAGCGCCCCCCTCCAGCAGGAAGTAGTAAGAGGTGCTACGCCCAAATTCCCAAATATACCAAGCTGGCTTTAGAGGTGGAATTGGCTCACTCCCCCTCTAAACCCAGACATATTGCTTAAAAAAAAAAAAAATGGTTAAGGGATTCTTGTGTCCCAAATCAGAAGAGCCTCTGGTGTGGGACAGAGAAAAACCAATATTTTTATTTAAAACAGGTTGATTATAAATGTGATCTCTTTCTGAAAAAGAAAAGGGGATATGATATATAGGAGGATATGGAGATGATAAGATAAAAGGGTAGATTAATGAACCTACTTTTAAAGAACAACTTGTTTAAAATGTTTTACATTGGTATAGATTTTAGTTTATGCTTAAAATGTTTTACATTGGTATAGATTTTGGTTCATTGATACAGACTTGAGGTTGATTTTGTTATACTGTATATATATATATATATATATATATATATATATATATATATATATGTTTCTATTCTTGTTTGAGGTATTGTGTTTATATAACTCATTTAAAATTGTAATGGATAATTAAAAATAGATTAATAATTAGTCATCTATGATAATCATATCTGTAGCCATGTTAGTTAAGTCTTCTAGGTATACATAGATATATTTCAGATAGATAGGTAATCTTCAAACACTTCATAGACCTGGAGAATATGGCATTTAAATAACTTAGAATTCTGTTGACGTGAGACACAATTGCTCCTGGCTGCACCAATTTGATCCCGAGAGAATGTTGGGCTTCTAAGACATTTCCATTTGGAAGTTTGTCTTTTTGGCACAAAATGGCCTACTGGACAAAGAACTGCCCTTGCCTTGATGGCTGACAGTACAAATGCAATGCTGTCCTTTCTGGACAAGCGGGACACAAGGAAAGCGACTACTGTACTCTGCCAAGACAGGGTAAGATGGTCTCTTAAAATTCCTGCTTCTAAAAATGGTCTGTCAGATACTCTAGGCCTGTAGCCAATTTGAATGCACCAACAATGCTGAGAAACATTAGGTGACTGTCCAGGCTGCCAGCTGTCTTGGTCTACTCTTGCAAGATTCCCGAAAGTTGCTTGCATCCATCTACCATTTCTCAGGTACCATTATGTTCCTTCTCAGGTCTTTGATGTGGTTGAAGACTAGATAGTCGTAATTTCCTCAGTTATGATAAAAGATAAGTTAGATATAAAACCTTAAACTCACAAATATAAGATAGATAGGACATCTTCTTTAATATTGTAACTATAATTCTTGCTCGGTAATTGTTTTGTTATATGTAATTTTACCATGTTAAAGTTAAAACCTTCCTTTTTAAAAAAAAGAAGAAAGGGGAAGTGCTGTGGATATCACTCTATATAAATAAAACGCTGATGGCCAATGACCAGGCAGGAAGTATAGGCGGGACAAAGAGAGAGGAGAATTGGGAAAACAGGAAGAAGGAGGGGAGAGACTGCAGCCACTGCCAGGAGAAGAGCATGTAGAGACGCCGGTAAGCTACCAGCCACGTGGCAAGGTATAGATTTATAAAAATGGGTTAATATAAGATAAAAGAACAGTTAGCAAGAAGCCTGCCACGGCCATACAGTTTATAAGTGATATAAGCGTCTGAGTGATTATTTTATAAGTGGATTGTGGGACTGCGGGGCTTGGGGAACCTGGAGAGAAGCCCTCCAGCAACAGGCTTCAGCCATGATGTGTGGAAAAAAGTTAATTTCCTAGCAAATATAAGTACAAAGAAGTAAAAATCGAGGCTACTAAGAAGATTAAAAGGGGCGAGATATTGAGGAAACATTCAGATAGAACAAAGTGAGTCATATTGTGGTAACAAATCATCCCCTCATTTCACTGTCTAGAACCATATTCATTTCTAGCTCATTTTACATCACTAACAGGTGGATATTCTATGCTCTGCCATCATTGTTCTTATTCAAGGATTTAAGGTGATAGATCCATCATTCCCCAGAACCATAAAAGATTAGGAGGAGAAAGCAAGAATATAAGGAAACAGGAAGTCATTCTTAGAGGATTCTCCACATCAGAGTTGATCTCAGATGATGGCCACAGAAAGATACATGGCCACAAGTGAAGTCAAATAGAGTAAACTATCATCCTGTGTCTCTGGTCCTGA
Organism: Peromyscus leucopus; assembly: GCF_004664715.2. Classification (NCBI taxonomy): domain Eukaryota; kingdom Metazoa; phylum Chordata; class Mammalia; order Rodentia; family Cricetidae; genus Peromyscus; species Peromyscus leucopus. The sequence continues at coordinate 1,343,615 of NC_051083.1, forward strand.
AAATGTAGGTCTACTGCATTTATAAAGAGGTTTTTTTTCAATATGCAAGAAGGTAAACAAAAAGCAACTTTCTTATCCGCTGACTCAGAGAAGGCAGTTGCTCTGAGTTCAAACACTGCCAAAGGATGGACAGATGGACACAAAATTAAAGACAGGAAACCTCACAGCTTTTACTTAGGAAGAGAGTGAACTGCTCCCTGAATTCTTAGCCCATGCAATGATTTTTCCATTGCAGGATAATAGAACACAGCAAAGTTTTAACCAGGCAGACCAAGTAGAATATAAACTTATTTATTTACACACACACACACACACACACACACACACACACACACACACATACATACAAACACAGCTTAATCTAGGTCATAGGCCACAAAATTGCTTTCTCCTTATGTATATCAAAAGGCAATGAATTCTAGCACTTGAAAGATTCCCCTTTTGAACACAAACATTTTCCACTCACTGCAGCCACTAAGGGCAGAGATATTATCAAAAGAAAGTATGGGCTAATTTCTAGTTGTAACTTAAATCCTCCACTGATATTAAGGCTTAAGGAGCTTATTTGGTTGCTATCAGAGTCCATTGTCATGTATCTGTTATTATTGCTAGTCTAACAACAACTACTGAAATCCAAACAGAAAGGAAACAACACTTTTCTGCGAAGCCTTGATCAACAAAATTTAAGCTCTATAATTCCGGTTTTAAAGAAATCAATCTTGAGAGACCTTTAAGAGGATAAATGAATAAAGTGAGAAATAGAATGGGTTAGTGGGGGGGGGGTGTGGGCGGAGTCTGAGCCATCTTCTAACAAAGAAATGCAACCAAGAGCATTTGATAAGATAAGCAAGAAAGGAAAAGTCATTACTGAATCAGAGCTTCAGTTAAAAAAGGAATAGTAATGCCTACATGACAAAACTTTATTTTCACTGTTTGTGTTTCTTCTATTAAAGGGATATAAGAGTCCTAATGACTTTGGGGATTCCTTAACACTTAAAAGGTGGCACAAAATTTTATGAAGTGAAAGATAAAATGATCAGAGGGTATGTCCATGTGCACAGGTACATTTGGGATGTTGCATCATCTGCTCTGAGGTTATTCTTTAATGCTGTATATTTACTTAAAGGCACTAGCATCTCTCAGACTAGAAAAAATAGTGACAGAGTATTAACCACTTTAAAGAATGTGTTCGTTTCTTTAATTAGCAAATACATGTTACAATGTAATCATGCAGGGTCATTCTCACAGGAACCAGTTGCAGAAAAGACAAGATGAGAATTCGTTGTCTTAAGCATCTTTCTTACAAAACCAAAAGTCTTGAGAATTTGATTTGGATTTGTGTTCTAAGACAGCTTCATATTTGACAGACTGGGATTCATGGAGATCCCAGCATCAGCAATAAGGTCCAAAGAAATCATTGGAACCACACAAAACCTTGAACTAGAGTAACTCACTTGACAGAAATGATGATATTCTCAAAGAGACACTTGTGTCTCTCAATCTACTCTACTGTTGAAATAAAAGACTAAAAAATAAATGTAAATCTCTCCTGGAATCTAATTTTGGAAGAAGGAAAAGCCTAGAAGCCTGACACAACCTGAGAGAGAACGTGTCTCTTGGAAAAGATTTCACAATTCTAATACCTTGTCTGAGCAACTTCCAGGATGAGACTTAAGCCCAGGCAACAGTGGACCAATGGTGGGTGGGCCCAAACCTTAAACAGACCTGCCTGGATATGCATAACCTTGACCCTCTATCTAAAGTTCAATCACCCTTTAAATCCTATGAGACCAACTTGAGGAGGCTACTAGATCTCTTTGTACCTCTTCCCACTATGGCTGCACTGAATATATCTTCTTTTTCTAACTTCTAATATTAATTTGACTATTTTAATTGACCTTTCTAGGTCACATGGCCAACCTTGTCTTCTAGGATTCTAGACTTGGATTCATATAGTTAAGTATATATTCATAAATATATAAATATAGGCTTAGATTCATGAATTCAAGGTCAGCAACACTGACATGAAGAAGAAGAAAAAAATCTAAGATGAAAGCACAATAAAAGAAGATAAAACAAAATAAATGAATAATGAAAGGCACTGATTGCAGCCAGGTAAACAGGAGTTCTGCATTGTACTAAATCTAAGACAGTGACTCAGTCAAGTCTCACAAGAATGCCATGGGAGCAAGCTTTATGTCTATTTTGTAAATGAGAAAAGACGTGCAGAGGTACACGATCACAGCTGTTAGTCTAGATCCAGAGTTTGTGTTTCTAACCAACGGAACAATTAACCAAAACAAAGAACAAATGTGTTCATTCCTGATGAACCTGGAAAATTTACCCATTAGAATGTAAGCCTGGAGTTCATCTGGGAAACATTGTGTCAATTTGACCACACAAGAGGTAAATCATTTCTTTATGGAAAGATGTGATTTATCAAGAAGCCTTAGAGATCAACAAAAGCCACATTTACATTAGCTGTATTCCAGGTAACCATGGGGGTGTAAGGTCTAGCACAGTACATGACAATTGTTCTATTTATCATAATAAGGCACGGATAGGAAAAGGAATAACAGACTATAGAATAAATAAACAAAAGAATTCTACTTTACTTATGGTTTAAGTAATTGTTCTTATATCACTTACATAATTAAGCAATTTTGTATGTTTTTCATAGAAGAGTTAGGAATTTTTCAATGAAGCAAAACAAACAATATTTCTGCAATTCCTAAAATAATTCAGAATATCTAAAACTGTACATCAGATAACTCAAATTACTTGTTCATTTACTTACGTGGGGCCTGAGCAGTGAGGTAATCACAACATGGTGATTATGATAGGACAAATAACTCCCAAGCTTCTTATTAAAATCAGTTCCTGTGCATCTTTAATTAGTCTTACAACTCTGATTCTGTCCTTGTGTTCATCCAACAAAACAAATGGACAAAAGTACAACAAATCAACAGTTATTGGGAGGATATTTCAGATATTAGCTGAAAACTCAGTGATGTGGGTTTGTCCATAAACTCCAAATGACTAAGACTTGTACGGCCCCCAGGATGTCAGGATATTTTCCAGGTAAAAATGGAGAATTACCAGTTAAATATTATCTTCACATCAACAGTGGACAGTCTTCTAAGGTAGGTATGTCAGGATGATTGTCACAGATGGAAATATTGCCTCATGGGCATCAGAAGCAAAGACTCCTCAGAAAGAATCTTAGAGGAGCAAATGTATGTTTCCCTGTATTTCTGCATTCCCTGGCATTATGGTGCTGAGTGACATTGCCTCCTAACCTCACAGATGAGAACTGAATTAGTTAGGTTCCAAGGATCCTTTCTTCTCTACCTAGTAGTCTGTAAGAATTTATACTTGGTAGGGAGTATGATGTTGGTGCTAAGATTCTCTGTGGGGAAGAAAACAAAATTAAGAACCATTCACTTATTATTATTTTCAGGAAGAGGAGAAAAAGAAGAAAATCAGCCAATTAGACTGAGTATAAAGACAGGACACAGCTGTGTTCTGGAAAGTACCAGCCAGGTAGGAGAGGGAGCCCTGGACTGTGCTAGGTCCAGACAGGCCCCATGCAGGGTAGACTTCCTTCCATGAACAAGGGAGATCCAGAACAGTTCTGTCTTATAGGGGAAAATAATTTTTATGTACTTATAAGAAGTTCAAATACACAGAGATACAAGCAAAAATAGAGTTTTCAACATATATTTCACTGGGAAAAGAATATATCTGCTTCAGTTCAAGTATTATTATTTGGTTTTGGTTTGCTTATCACATCTTAAAAATTACACAGGTAGTGAACAGCATTTATGCTCTTGTTCTTAGAATACTGGTGTTAAATTGCATATTTTATATTCAAGTTTCTTAGATGTTTCCTCTTAGCAAGTCCTTTAGGCCTAAGAAGGTTTTACAGAAGCTTAAGAGTTACAGGGTTTAAAGTAAGTGAGTAAATCAAACATCTACTTTATAAACCATAAAGAAATTAATTTTAAAACAATTATTTGGTATATATATAATTTTAGCATTTATTAAGGTGGAAAGCAAATTTGCATACTAATGAGATGCACATTATTAGTTTTTGATAAAGAATAAATTTTATCTCAATGTCCAATAGTGCAGGATGCAGAATATCTTCAATGCTTTTTGGAACTGTTTGATAATTTGATTTTATAATTATCAGTGCTAAGAATACTGATTCACACAGGTACTAAAAAATGGCAGAACTGTATTTGGGGTCATTTAGTAACTATTGGTAATTCTATCCTAATCCCATGACAAAATAAATTAAGCAATTTTTTTTTTTATAAAATTTAAATCAGCAACTCATACAGCAATTCAAATAAATGAAACACTTTAACCTAAAATGCTGAGGAAAGATAGCAGGCAAACAGAGAAAATTTTTGTTTTCCTTAACTTATTATGTTCCTATAAAGCACACACATAAAAAAAAAAAACCTGTAAATAGACAGTAAAAACACTGAAATGCACCATACGCAATAGTCTCTAATCTAAGCCATGGTATTTTATACAACGTTCCTTGGCATTATATAGACATGATGGATGAACAGTGAAAAGCATATGATCTACAGTATGTGAGTTCAGATCCAAGACTGCATTAAGTTTGTATGATGCAATACTGGTGAGTGCTACCAGAAACGGGAAACCTCACCCAGCCTGGACACGGAAAGGATTGACAGATTGATAGCTCTTTCTTGATTCCGTGCGAGAGTCTTCATGCATTTGATTGATTCTGAATTCATTTTTGGTTGTTTTGAGTTTGGAAAACTTACTATCACCACACTTTTTACAACCCCACATTCAATTACTAGAATTGTATGAGGTCCCAACCCACTTTAAGGAACTGTGCTTTGCTTTAGCCTTGTACATTTGCAGGGTTACAATTTCATCTAGACTCATAAATTGCTTTAAGTATCTTCTGTTAAGCTTTGACCCTGCTCATACTTCCTGGGCCACCAATCCCAGAATGCTATGGAGAGGAAATTGGAAATTACAATTCTAAAATGGCTTCTCAATCTTGGCACTGTTAATGTTTTAGATCAAATTGTCTTTACTGCAGAGCTTTCTTGTGATTATAGAATGCTTAGCAATGTCACTGACCTCTACTCAGTACTCATCCTTCAGGGTTATATCATTAAAAAAAAATTCTAGAAACTGCTAGTGTATATAAGGGAAGGAGAAGGCAGGATCAGCTTTCTAAAATGATGACTTTGCAGAGGCATAAGTTTACAGTATGAGAAAGGAATTCATCTTTATATTCTGTGGTATAATATTGGTAATTTGGGTATTTAGATATGGTTATTAGATATTTAAAAATGGCTAGAAGATAACGGGTGTTTCAATACCAATAGATGATACAAAAGAAGGTGATTAACAGACTGCATTGTCTAATTTGATTGCTATGCAAGGCAGACCTGCATTCTAACATTGCATGGTAGCCCATTGAGATACAGATTTGTAGTCAATTAAACATAAAAACAGTGATCCTGAATGACAAATTTAATGGAAGAAATGAAACCATAAGATCTTCACATAGTGAAATAAAGTTCCCAAACAAGTCCATAAAATATGTCCATATTTCTTTTCTGTTTTATGTCATTGTCATTGTAATAAAGACAATATCATATAAATTGTACCATTATTTAGGCTCCAAAACACAAGCATAAATATGTTAAGAGATGAGTAATATAATTTTATTGTCTCTAGTTAAACATTTTATTTAAATATTGCCTCCTTGGTGGCACACACCTTTAATCCTAGCACTTGGGAGGCAGAGGCAGACGGATCTCTGTGAGTTCAAGGCCAGCCTGGGCTACAGAGTGAGTTCCAGGAAAGGCACAAAGCTACACAGAGAAACCCTGTCTCAAAAAAAAAACACAAATAAATAAATAAATAAGTTAATTAATTTAAAAAAATTGCCTCCTTGGATGTTCGATCTCAATTTTATCTGCAACTCCTCCAAATCCCCATTACTCCCTCTATATAACAATTTTTTTATTTAAAAGTTTTTTTCCATTTTGCATATCAACCACAGTTCCGCCTCCCCCCCCTCCTACCTCTCACTTCTCTCACTTTCCCTCTAACCCAAGCCCCATCCATTCCTTAGAAAAGGTAAGGCCTCCCATGGGAAGTCAACAAAATCTGGTATATCAAGTTGAGGCAGGCCCAAGCCCCTCCCCCTATACCAAAGCTGAGCAAGGTATCCCTCCATAGAGAATGGGTTTCAAAAAGCTCGTCATGCACTATGGATAAATCCTGGTCCCACTGCCAGTGTTCCCCTAAACTGCCCAAGCCACACAACTCCCACATTCAGAGGGCCTAGTTCGGTTTCATGCAGGTTCCCCAGCTGTCAGTCTAGAGCCAGTGATCTCCAACTAGCTTGGGTCACCTATCTCTGTGGGTTTCCCCATCACGATCTTGACCCCTTTGCTCATATAATACCTCCTCCCTCTCTTCTGCTGAACTCCTGGAGCTCCACCCAGTGCTTAGCTGTGGATCTCTGCATCTGCTTCCATCAGTTACTAGATGAAGTTTCTATGATAACAATTAGGGTAGTCATCAATCTGATAACAAGGGAAGGCCAGTTCAGGCACCCTCTCCACTATTGCCTGGAGTCTTAGCTGGGTTCATCCTTATGGGTTCCTGGGAATTCCCCTAGCACCACATTTCTCTCTAATCCCATAATGGTTCCCTGTAGCTAGAGTTTTTCTGCCTTGCCCACAGTCAGGACAAATCTCTGTCACCTGCCAGTCCCACAGCCGCTCAGACCCAACCAAGTAAACACAGAGACTTATATTGCTTTCAAACTGTATGGCCGTGGCAGGCTTCTTATTAACTATTCTTATATCTTAAATTAATTCATTTCCATAAATCTATATCTTAAAGTAATCCATTTCTACAAATCTATACCTCGCCACGTGGCTGGTGGCTTATCGGCGTCTTCACATACTGCTGGTCATGGCTGCGGCTGCAGTGTCTCTGGTCATGGCTGCGGCTGCAGCGTCTCTGGTCATTGCGGCGGCTGCAGCGTCTCCTTCTGCCTTTCTGTCCATTTATTTCTCCTCTCTGTTAGTCCCGCCTATCTTTCCTGCCTAGCCACGGCCGATCAGGTTTTATTTATTGACCAATCAGAGCAACTTGACATACAGACCATCCCCCAGCACAGCCAAGTGCAGACCATCTCAAACACCTGCACTCAGGCCCATGGTCCTAATCATCCTCTATATGGACCTGCTGAGTAACGCCACAAAGAACCCAAGAAGGGCTCCCACAGGAGCATCCACAAATCATCCCACAGCAGTTCCCTCTATCAAGATATCTCATTCCTTGTTCTCTATCTCTGTCTCTCCATCAACTTGACCATCCCATTACCATTCCCTCATGTTCTCTTGCCACCTCCCCTTATCTCCTCCCACTCAAGGCTCTCAGTTTTTATTTGTTGACCTTCTAGACTTTGTCCTTCTGGTATCCTCTATACTTTCCAACCACAGTGATTCTTTGAGTTGTTATTCATTATCATTTTTAAAGCTTCATTTTTGAAAATAATTTTGTGTTCATGCAATATATTTTAATCATTTTCCCTTCACCCAATTCCTCCCACATCCTCCCACCTACCCCCACCTCTCTCTCTCTCTCTCTCTCTCTCTCTCTCTCTCTCTCTCTCTCTCTCTCTTTCTCTCTCTGTATGTGTGTGTGTATCTCTTCTCTATCTCTGTCTCTGTCTCTCATCTCTTTTCTTTTTTTAGACAAGATATTTCTATATAGCCCTGGCTGTCTTGGAAGTCATTATGTAGATCAAGCTATCCTTGAACTCATAGAGATCCACCTGACTCTGCTTCCTTCTTGTTGGAATTAATGGTACCTGCTAACATGATGCCTGGTTCTCTCCCTCTTTAAAAACAAACAAACTGACAAAAGCACAGGAAATACACACACACACACACACACACACACACACACACACACGAAAATTAAAATAAGCAAGCAAAAGACCAATGAGACAAAAATGTTCAAGCAAAATGAGACGAAAGTCTAAACCACTCTTAGGCTTGGAGCTTGCCCTGAGATGTGGTTAATATGCCCAGTGAGACTCCACCTGGGAAAACTGATTTTTCCTTTGCCAGTGGGTACCAGTTGCAGATAGCTTCTTGATTAGGTGTGGGAGCCAGTGTCCACTTCCCGATCTCAGTGCTGGGACTCCATCTGGCTTGTGTGTGCTGTCATGGTCTGTCAGTTCATATGTGTTCCATTCCTGTTGCGTCTGGAAAACAGAGTTTCCTTGGACTCATCCATCACCTCTGACTCTTACCATCATCTTGTATTCTCTTATGCATAGATTCCTGGGTCTGGGGAGGTGAATCTTTGTTAAAGACATCTCACCTAGGACAGAGTACTCCAGAGTTTCTCACCTGTCATCATTTTGACAGTTTCCCAGACTAAAATGCACTTCTTACCAGTAGACGGAAGGATCATTCACAATGCCCCTTCTTTTATATCTCACACCACAGCACTATGCTGGAATGAACTAGTCACATGTTTTTAAAGGGGATGGGACAATTTAACCATTAAGCTTCTCTGAAGAGCTCCATACTGACATAGATTTCTCCCAGGATGCCACTCATCTCTGTTTCTTTCACTCTGAGATTGAATAGCTGTGTGTCAGTCACTATTGGTTGTCAACCATAGACAGGACCTAGAATCATCTATCAGGCAAAACTGAAAGTATATCTGTGAGAAACATTCTAGGCCAGGTTAACTAGGGTATGAAGAACCAATCTAAATATGGATGGTACCTTTCATTAGGCTGAGGTCCTAGACTGATGAGAAAGTGGGGAATGAGTTCCACGCCAGCATTTCAAGGGTGTCTGCTTTCTGACTGTGGATGCAGTTTGACCAGCTGCCTCCTTCTCCTCTCACCATACTGAACTATGTCCTCTCCAAGAGCAAATCAAACCAGTCCTTCCTCCTCTATGTTGCCATTGCCAGGTATTAGATTACAATAACAAGTAAAGCAACCACTGCAGTCAGGAAGGCAATAATAAAGTATTTTAGCTAGGCACAGGGAAAAAAAGATGTTTTCTTAGTTATTAAGATTTACCCCTTTTTAATTAATGTCGGGTATAAGCTTGATTCAAAGTATGAGATCACTTCCATTTTTTCCCCTGGTAATCTAGAAGTCTAATTTATTAGAAAGTAAAAAATTAGCTTCTTGCACATTTATTGTGCTTGCTAATTTTGGACTTCTTGTAGGAGAGTTGTTGTTTAGCTGGATGTAAGAACTGGAAGGAGACTCTAAGAAGCCAAGTGCTTTCAAACATTATTTTGGAGAAAGTTTGCCTGCGGTAGAGGGGTAAAGGAAATAGAAAAGTATAATTTTAAATGCAAATAGTGAGGTATTTGACATAGAGTTCATCTATCAAATAAATGTTGAGTTCCTTTGGAAATAAAAGGAAAACACTGTGAAAACTGAATGAGACACTTTATGATAAAAGACTGTGTTTTCCTTGTTGAAAAGGATGTCCTCCTTTCTATTTCAAGATGCAGGCCTCTTCAGAGTCCTCAGACACTTGTTGGGCCAGTGTCCTTTGTCCATACAGGAAGCTAACTTCAAAAATAATCTAGCTCTAGGAATAAATTAACATACATTTCCCCTTTTCATGACACATTAACAATATTTTGATATGAGGGAACGGATGATGTTGTCTTCCTATAAATTCCCTGAAACTGTTAGGAGCCAAGAAAACAATCTATATAAAGTCCAGTGGCAAAGGAAGCATGAATCGTGAAGCACAGGAGTGCCAAATGAAGCTGTGTTGCATCAGTTCCCAAAATTAATCCTGCATCTCATAAGTCATGCAGACCATATCTGAAAAAAAAAAAAAATGTGCCAGAAGCCACACAGACTAGCACAGAGAACCGGAACAAGATGCCAGAGCCAGGTTTTATGCGGCTGCTTCAGACTGGTAAGCAGTAGGGAAATGAAGACTGCCCTCTAGCTAAAGCAAATTGCACTACGAACCACTGCAGAATACAGTGTCCAGTAAGCATCTTCCCTTGCAGGTCCAGCAAACTTTTTTTTTTGTTTTTGTTTTGCAAAGCAACACAGTAAATATTTTAGGCTTTGCAAATTTGTATTCTGTGTTAAAATATCTAACTCTGGCCTTGAATGAGGAACCAGCAGTAAGTAGCCTAACAAACGGTAATGTTCATGCTTCAGTAACACTTGAGGGGTCTGGAAAGCGTAAGAGCTGGAAATCAGGTGAAGGAGGGCTGCAGAATTTCATCCTCTAGACTCCACACAAACATTGCAGTCATGAGTTTGCAAGTTCAGTTATCTGTAGTAGGCCTAGTCAACACAGGACTGGCCCTGCAACTAGCCAGTCTTGGGGCTCTGTCCCTTCCTGAAGAAATATTGGCTATGGAAAGATAATAGGACAGGGAAAGTTGTTGTCTTCAATTCTGCAGCCACTGCTGAGCTCACTAGGCTCCAGTGGATACCTGCAAACTCACGGTCATATCCATGGGAGAAATCAGTGGACCATAAAATAAAAAGAGCAGACATGAACGTTAGAAAGTTTTGTAGGAAGAGGTAAAGAAGACAGGGGTAGAGCGGCTGGCAGAATGAGGGTTAAGAGTGGTCAGTACTTATTACGTTCATGTGTGAAGTTGTCAAAACACAAATGTAATTGATTTTAAAAAATGGAAAGAATTAGCGAGAAAGAGGAGGGTTTATATGAGCAAGAATTGTTGAAACCAAGGTTGGATAAAGCACAGGGACAAATAAATAGCCAAATGAATGGAAACACATGAACTATGAAGCAAAGGCTGAGGGGCCCCCAACTGGATCAGGCCCTCTGAATGGGTGAGACAGTTGATTGGCTTGATCTGTTTGGGAGGCATCCAGGCAGTGGTACTGGGTCCTGTGCTCATTGCATGAGTTGGCTGTTTGAAACCTGGGGCTTATACAGGGACGCTTGGCTCAGTCTGGGAGGAGGGGACTGGACCTGCCTGGACTGATTCTACCAGTTTGATCTCAGTCCTCGGGGGAGGCTTTGCCTTGGGGGAGGTGGGAATGGGAGGTGGGCTGAGGGAGAAGGAGAGGGGGCGGAAGGGGGGAAAACAAGGGAATCCGTGGCTGATATGTAGAACTGAATGGTATTGTAAAATAAAATAAAAGGGAAAAAATGGAAAGAATGAACAGTTTGTAAACTATGTTTGATGTGAGTTTGCTGTCTGTTGCTTTCATGTATCTCACAACTGTCAAAGGTTGTTAGCTGATGATAGACCAAGTGTAGTTAGAGATCCTTTTCCTAATTTCTCTGCAGATATATCTTTGCATTAAACACCTCACAGTCATTAATTTAAAATGGAGCCTCCATGACTCTGAATGGGCAATTAGGTAACAAGGTAAACTTATAAAGTGCCTGTCACTTTGCTATCTGATGTGTATCAATCCACACATGAATTCAGTACAAGAGCAGTAATGTAATTTTCCACAACACATAACCCTCTTGCTCTGTATGCTTCTGATGAGAGCAAGTTAATTATTTTATTATCTCAACATAAAACTTCACAAATTAAATATTTCCAGGGTTATAAACTATTTGTCACCCAACTTCATTAAAGGCATAAAACAGCCATTTCACTTTCACAAGCAACTCTATTTGTCTATTCCAGACTCAAAAAAAAAAGACATTGTTACATAATGTTACATAAAAAACATCCTAACCATGCCTTTCTCACTGATAAGGCTCAATGTCAATGTATTTTCCTACCAGAAGAGTCCAGAAATTATGAAAGAAACTGAAATAGTCTTTGTGGTTATGTTACAAAAAAAATCTATCCTGGAGGCTGGAGAGATGGGTAAGTGCACTTTCTTTTCTTGCAAAGGACCTGTGCGAGGTTCCCAGCACCGATGTCAGGTAGCTCACAAACACCTGCTGTGGTGATAAATCATGTACCTTCATAAAGCTTGCCTGAGGATCAGAGGACAGAGCCAGCCACTAGATTAGACATAGGGGTCAGATAGTGGTGGCACACACCCTTATTCCTATCATTCGGGAGGGATGGATCTCTGTGAGTTCAAGGCTACACTGGAAACAGAGCCAGGCAGTGGTGGCACACAACTTTAATTTCAGTACTGGGAAGCACACTCACCTTTAATCCCAGAAAGCGATGGAGAAAGGTATATAAGACATGAGGAAACAGGAACTAAAGCAGTTCAGCTGAGACTCTTTCAGGTGAAGACTCAGAGGCTTTCAATCTGAAGAAACAGGATCAGCTGAGGAGTTGGCGAGGTAAGGTTGGCTGTGGCTTGCTCTGCTTCTATGATTTTTCAGCTTTTACCCCAATATCTGGTACTTTTTTTTTATTAAAAGGCCATCCAAGATTCTAACAACAACCTGCAACTACAGATTCAGGGAACTGATGGCCTCTTCTAGCCTCTGTGGGAACCAGCACACACACGTGGTATATACTTGCACAGACACAGACAAACACACATACATAATAAATAAGAATAAATCTTAAAAAGATATATCCCAATCTCATTACTGTTAACAAATTTATACTTATTATGTATTTAAGTGTTGCAAATATATGCATATGACTGTGTTCCCTCATAGAAAAGGACTGCTGTAGATTTTTTTTATCATTAATTATTTTTATATCTCCTAAGCTAAACAATATAGCTGTTTTCTTCTGTTTTCCAAAGTCTGTGCTGTAGGGAAAGATTTTTCTTTAATTTTTTTCCAATCCCATAGGTCTGAAGTTTGCATTCATGGACAGAGACAAACCACATAAACAAAGTGGACTTTACCCAATCTATTATGGCCCTTTGAAGTCAAATGTTGTCTTATTGTTTTTCTGTCCTGTTGTCAAAAACAAACAAATAAAAAACACAATTCTTTCAAGCCACCAACTGTACCTTAGTTGGAAGTGATATTTTCATGACCATCAAAGTTCATTATTTTAATTAGGTGGAAATCTTTTAATCTCCCATTATATTTATTGATTTATTCACTTGTTTTTATTTCATGTACATATGGCTGTGTGTGTGTGTGTGTGTGTGTGTGTGTGTGTGTACTCTGTCTGGATGTCAAAGGACAATTTATGGGAGTCAGCTCTCTCCTTCCACCATGTGAGTCCTAGGAATCAAATTCATCATCAGTATTAGTAGCAAGCAGCTTTACTCACCTACTCACTGAGACATTTTGCTGGCCCCCATAATATGTTTCTGATAAGAAATAATCATATTGCAATCACTCAAGTGCTTCTTACTTAGTCTCCCTTTAGTAATTCTTGTTTGTAAAGTATCTAAACTGGCCTGGAATTAATATGAAGACCAGTCTACCCTTGAATTCATGGAAATCTTCTGGCCTTGGCCTCATAAATGGCTGAATTACAAATGTAAGACACAACACTGGACTTCCTAATGTTTCTTAAAATTCCTTTTTAGCAAACAAATATATTTCAGAAAGTGGTACAAACTGAGTATTCAGTGTTAAGTCATGACCATATTCCCATTGTCCCCTAGTTTTACAACCAAATAGTGCCCCCCATTTGTTATTTTTGAGAAGTTTTTGGACTAGGTTTCATATAGCTTAGGCCTCCTTTCAATGCACTATGTAACTGAAGCTCACAGAGAACTCCTAATCTCTCTGCCTCAACCACCTAAAAATTGCAATTACAGGCCTTCACCACTATGGCAGGTTCACCAACAGTGAACTTCAGTGTACTAATTTGAAGCCCCAACCCCCTGATACCCAAAATAAATGAATGTTGTAATCACTGCCTTCCTCCCATTGAGGTATCATCACAACATAAGTATTTGGAGATGGGATATGTTCTCTCCCACTTGACATCTTTAACTAGGGATGGTCACTTGGAATTAATTTCCTTATCTTAGAGTCCAGTAGCAGTGTCACAAGGTTCCAAGTTCTGCTGTATAAACTCACATTGAATTTCCTCATATATTGTCTGGGTCTTCAGATTTATTATATATCTTCATATTAGATTCTTGGCCATTATAAAAAACAATGGAGGCCAAGAGGAAGACGGCAATCATCCAGATGACTCACGTGATGATCAGTTTCTGAGCTACAAGGGGCCAGTCATGTGTCTTCTTCTGAATTGCCATGACACTTACCCTATATGAGTAGTCATTTGCGGTGATCTTTAGATTAAATTGGAAAGGAAGGGGAAGCTCGCCCACTCGTTGCCACAAGTTGATGAGAGAAAAAGGAACTGTAAAGAGGGATAGAAGTAAATATAATTGTTTTTAAGAATTCCTCCATGCAATGCACAATAGCTCCAGAGTCTCTTAATTTTTCAAAGTATTCAGGTGCCTTGTCTTGGGGGTCTTTGCTGGTGTTTACTGTGTGTTATTCAAGAGGTCTTCAAACCCATGCAGAAGAGGCACAGGGCAAGAGGTAAGAAAAGCAGTGTTTTGTTTTCAGGGTTAAGTAGACTCAAACACAAACATTCACATCTTCTGAATGAAAGGAAACAGAACTCTGGAAATACAGCCTCAGTTTACCTCAAGATGAATCCCTCAGTGTGGTTTCTAAGGAAGCTGCTTGATACAAATTGTGAATGTCTGTGAAATGTAGTATGTCAAAATCTAAAAGGAATTAAAAAGTTCTTTAAAAGTTTTAAAAAGCTTAAGAGGAACTTGCTTTCCACTTTTCTCTGATTCAAAGGCCTTATCAGAATTCATAAGACAATGTGAGAAACTAGTCTGCAAAGCTCAGGTTCCCGAAGGCCCAGGGGGCCTTGGCTTTTGAAGCAGTTGCGGATTGCTCTTGACAAGCTCAGCCCACACTGCAGCTGGAGAAAAGGAAAGCAGGGGAGAAAGAATGATTTTTAAAATGCTCAGCAAAGGAAGAGACCTTTGATAATCCTTGAGAATCCATCCTAAACAGCTGTAAATAGTAAAATTTAGCATTTGCCTAGACAACTTCTAAAATGATCCTGAAGGGAAGGGTCAAACTGGAAGAAACTGAGATGTGGTATGGTCATGGAAACTGCATTCAACTTGTGATCTCCATGTATTAACTCTGAGGTTTTGTCCCCAGAGCATAGACAGCAGAAAATGACATTTGTGTAAGTAATGACAGGGTCAGAAAATCATGGACTAAGATTGTTTTACTAATTATCTTTAATAATCAAAATAATATTACAGGTCTTCATCCAGATTAATTTCATGCTTAAGGATATAAATCTAGGTTTTGGGTCCTGGAGAAATACTAGATTTCTACCAATTTTTGTTCAAGAGAAAAATGTAATCAAATAGCATTCAAATAACAAAGTAGGGTGAGGGGAAATATCAACACTGGCTGTATAGCTATTGGCTGTATAGATCAGTATCTACAATAGACACTGAAGGAGTTGGGTGAAGCATAAAGAAGATAGAAGTACTAAGATAATTTCAAATAACTACAAGACATTGTTTTCTCCTACAATAGAAGGTGTGGCCCATAATGTGGTGACAGATAAAAAGCAAAGTCCATGGGAAAAGAAAACATAGATACAGGAAAGGACACTGATGTTGACTGACACCTGCCATGTATCAGATACTGCTTTGGTCACCTGATGTACATTGTCCCACTTAAGCCATCTTATTCCTATCTGTGGATGAAGTACTTTCTAATAAACTGAATGCCATTCAGAATTTTTAAGAAACAAATATATTTGAAATATTGTATTATCAAATGATTATTACAGAGCCTTTTAAAAGGCAAAGGAGACTGGCTCCTGAAGAATTAGTACTGTTCCAAAAAATCCTATGAAACATGCTTCTCTGTACCTTTTTTTCTTTTTTCTTTTTTTCACCACACTGGGCTTTATAATAGCTCTTTCTTGTTTTCAGTGTTTGTAGAGTTTGGACATGATTTTTATGATCAGATGTGCTGAGTTAAAATTCTACATCTATTCTCACCAACTATATATCATGTAGCATGTTATTTAATATCTGTGACTCTCAGTTTCCATAATAAATGGGGGCCACCTGTATCTACAGTTTATGAATTAAGTTTATATATTTTAACCTTAGTATTGTGAACTAGCCCAATAAGTAAAATGATTCAATAAACTTTCATGCTAATTTTGTTTATTTTTTCTGCCTTGTCCCAGTTCTTTTGGACTATTCTCAATGTAGAAGACAATATCAAGAAATATTCGCTAAATGTGTACATGGATTTATTAAGCTCTCATGAAAATATTTTTCCTTTCAGTATTTACCTACTAATTGCCCTACATGCTATACATGTATGAAAGGCATGAAAGTGTTAACCACTGTCCGAATTGACCTGTATTGTGTGAGGAATTGCTGGGCATTCACTCTGTGGTGAGAAAATGAGAATTGAAGAACACGTGAAGGAAACCAGATGGCCTCGCTGTTGAATACAGCTTGCACCTCTCCCCTGGCAATGTGCTCTCTTTCAAAGAGCTTAAATCCCATTAACTTTAGGTCAGCTTCACCCATTGTGCTTCATGTCTGTCTTTCCTCCCTAGACATTTATTTCCTGGACATTGCAAGAATGAATTGAACAAACAAAGGAAAAATAGAGTTGTCACTATCCTTATTAGGCCAACAGCATCATAAGGGTTGGCCTTGACAGCTCAACATCGTTATTTTGCTCACTCATAGGAAACCCTGCATGAAGGAACAGAGCAGAAGGGATGGTTCATGAGCATATGAATATGAAATATGCCCAGGCCCATTTCCAAAACCTCATCCTTTTTTATATGGATCTAATTTGTTGACTTCATTTGTTCTATTAAAAGACCACATGCCATTACAGTGAATCTCATTAAAAACTTGAAACAGAACTACTATTTATGGAGACATTTCTATGGATTAGTGTTTATGTTGCATAAACTGCCAAATGCAATATACAAAAAAGTCCCTGAAATGCAATGGTCTCAGTTTAAGCTGAAGCACCTCAACCTCAGATGTTAGAATTCTTCCCATATGGCAGGTGTGTCTCAGCAACTTGGTATTGCTCCAGAACCCGCATAGACTAACCATATTATAAGAATCCATAGAATTATATTATGGTATTAATTACTGCTTGATTTGAGCAGACATAGAGGTTTGACCAACCTTCTTGTTATACGATTCTCTTTTGGTCACACTGGTAGTGCAACTTGGGGCACTGCACATGTCAGGTCACTGCTCTGTCACTGAATTGAGGCACACAGGTATAAGAGATAGTTTATCCTGGGAAGCTATCTAGTTTGGGTTATACATATACTGCCTCTTGTAATAAGAGAGTTCAGTTCCTTCATTTGTATGTATTCTGTACACTCATACTCCTCTCCAAAATTGCACATAGCAACCTCTGAATGTCCTCAAATCTCCATGCATCAGGCTACAAGACTCCTATCTCTGAATAATAATATAGATTTCCCTGTCCTGAGTAATAATCAATATAGATAGGTTCTAGTCAAGTGTATTACCAATGTGTTCTGGTAGAAAGAAAAGACAAACTGATCAGGCTTGAACTGGTTTGGGGTACATGCACAGTAAATTTCAAGTTAACATTTATGGAGGATCCCCTATGTACCATCTACACAATTGGATATGCATATGAATAAATCACACTAATTATGGAAAAAAAGGTGAATAATCAGAAAAATAAATATATGAACTCACATACCAATCAAAATAGAGAACGAACAAAGGATGCCCTTAATAGCTAGTAACTCCTTTTATTGAATTCCATAAAAGGAAACCCTATCAATAAATAATTATTTGAATACCATCACTCATGTTGCCCATTGTCAATCTTAAAAGTATATACTTCTACTATTTGTAGTATGACCTCACTCCTAACAAGGTTATCTTGCTTCTATTACAAATTAGAGTGAGCCCTTAATTTTCACCTCTTTGCATAAAAGGACAAGAACCCAAACACTGACAGCTGGTAATAGAATCACACCCTTAGCCCAGTGTATGGAATTTTCATTTGCATTAACATTTGTAGTGTAAAGGATCTTGATCTGTACTTAATCTTAATAAAGGTATATTGTATTCACCAGAAAATGCTCTCATAGCTGTCTCTCATGTACCTGATTAGTATAAAGTGACTCTTTAAAAGAATTTGTCATTAAGTGGATACGCAAAGACTTTATTCCAGATATGCTTTTACTTCAATCAGCAGGATACCATTTGCACATCGATTTTCACATTCATTAATTTGATTTGCAGAACAACTACTCAGGGTCAACTGTTTTGCACCTGCCTCTTTACTTGAGGTTTATGAATACACAGAGCATGCTAACAGCATAGCAACTACCCACATTGCTGTACCCTTCTCCCAAGTCAGGCTTTTCCCTTGAATCACAGGAACCTACTACCCATGCACGGTACCTGGAGTACATCCACTAGGTACTGCTTTCTCCTTCATCTATTCCTTATCAGTAGAAAAGCATAAACATAGTGGTTGGATTTGAGGCCCAGCCTAACTAACTACTCATCATGACTGAGAATATTAATAGCCACACATAATAATTAAATTTGAATTAATTTCATGAGCTAATACAGACCACAGAATTAAATTAAACCTCAAAAGAAAGCAGTGCTCACAGTAACTATTAATCCTCCAATTATGCAACAATACCTATTTTTGTGAGCAGTTATTTTATT
This sequence comes from Peromyscus leucopus, assembly GCF_004664715.2. Classification (NCBI taxonomy): domain Eukaryota; kingdom Metazoa; phylum Chordata; class Mammalia; order Rodentia; family Cricetidae; genus Peromyscus; species Peromyscus leucopus. The sequence goes on from NC_051083.1 coordinate 1,362,297, forward strand.
TGAATATACAATGTCCCCATAACGGGTACAATTTTCCTAGGTATCACAGATTTTCACTTACCAATGCCGACCCTCTTTGTTTTGCCAAATAGAAAATTAAGAGGTTTAAGTTCAGCTAGTATGTCAGCAGATATTTCCACAGACCCTGTTCAGGAGAAAATCATTAACATTTGGGGCAGCCAGATCCATTAACACGGGTGTGATAATCGACAATGGAATCAGTAATTACAAATGAGTGTGTGAAATTAACAAATACATCGTGTATGGCTAAAGAATAATTCCATGCTCTAAGGAATGTGCTGAGAAGTTGCATGTGGAATGCATCTTTGAGAGAAATATGCTCAATATACAACAAACAATATATACTAGGGTGTAATATTCCCATGTAACACAGTACCATGAATAATAAACATACACAAAGAAAATTTTAAATGAAAAAAAAATAGAATCAATTAATTTAAAAATTGTCTATAATTCTTTGTGATTATTTTTGCATTGGTCACATTTTTCTGATTGTAAAATTATGTTTATAAAATTCAATTATTTTATTTTGTTTTTAAAGATTTTTTTAAAGGCATATGTCTGCTTCTGTGTCTGTATAAGGGTATGTGCACATGAGTACAAGGGCCCTAGAGTCCACAAGAGGGCAATGGATCCCCTGGACTAGAGTTTCAGGCCATTGTCAGCTACCAAACATTGGTGCTGGGATCTGAACTCTGGTTCTCTGCAAGAGAAGAAAGCACTCAGCCACTGAGTCATCTCTCTCGTCCCAGTGATCAATTTGTTTTTTCAATAAATTAGTATCTGTACTGTTTCATGTTTACAGAATAATGCTGATTCTTGGGTTCACAAGAATTCAAAATCAGCCACAGTTCCTTTTTCCTGCAGCTTGTTTTTAGTGAGAGAAACAGTTTCCTGGAGTAGACACACGAATGGAAAAGGTGTTTGGAAAACGAAGATGAATCGGATGCTCATCTGACTATGAAGGCTCAGGGAAGCAATTAAGCCTCTCTCAGACTCAGTCCTCATGTGTAAACTTTGATGTGTGAGTTGACAAAATGACAATATGTAGATCAGCTTCATTCCCTGGGCACTATCAATACACCAAACACCACTGAAAACACCTCATGTACTCTGATATATTTTCCTATAACAGTTCCATAGGGTACACTCACCCATATTATGACTTTTTGGAGTTAGGGAGATTAAGGGTGTTCACTTAGTCACCTCAAAATAAAGACACAATGTGACTTTGATGAAGGAGACAGAAAATAGACTCTCTGCTTAACTATTATTTTCCCAGCTTTGCATTAAAAGAAGACATTAGCATTTTTCTGAATAATCAGCACCTTGTATATTCCACAAAAACTCTAAAATGAGTAAGAAGTCCTCTTCTTTCCAGCAGCCAAGTAAATTTTTATGCTTTAACTGGGGCTCGACCATGAAAAAAATTCAATAAACAGCATAATGAAACTCTTTATAAGAAAATATTTTCTCTAGTGAGCACGGTTCTTCAATTTCATGCAAGCATATGCTATCTCTAGAAGAAACATATGTGAACTCCAGTACAGAACTTGTTTATTGGCAACTGATTAATACTTCCTTGGCTGTGAGTTTAATGGGGAGTTGAGATTTATTATGAGAAGAAACTGAAAGATTTTCAGCCTCTTGCTATTAAATTACCAAGTTTTCTTAAGGCGACAGAAACAAAAAATTTGTGGCTTTGGGCTAGAAATAACAGCTACTACGTAGATAAAGCAATTCTCTGTCATGATGACTTGCCGAGTAATATTTTTTGAATAAATGATAAAATACTCAACTCAATAGATTTTTTTTTAAACAATGGAAACAGAAAGAGCATGTGATAAATCCTAGACTCCTCTAATAAGCCATTTTAGTGTTTATAGAATTTGGATATCAGCAAGCTTCTTTAGTATAAACCCTTCCACACAAACACAAAACACAGCCAACATTCAGTTAAATTGCTACAACACTAAATTAAAGCATCGGTTCTAGTTTCTTTCTGGCGAAAAGAAAATGAATTGAACTTACAGTCTTATACTGGTCTTCTGCTTTCTTGGCATGTCCTCTTCTACCCTGAGGGACTTCATCCATGAACCAGCCTCCTTCTAGATGGCTTTTCTATGTGCCTATCAAAGTAGTTTCAGAAACGAATATTCTTTCCTTGAAGTCAGATGTAACCTGGGAAGGTGTGCTTCTCATTCCTCAGGGCAGGAGTAGGCATGTGATCCAAATGGCTCTCTTGCTGAGAAGTTCTCTTTTCTTGTGTTCTTTGCTGTTTGCATGCTTTGTTCCATTTTGTCTGGTAAGGCAAAGCCTCACCATGTCACCCAGGCTCATCTAGAACTCACTAATCCCCTGCATAAGCCTTTAGCTGAATAAAGAAATTAGAGTATGTGCCCTCATGCTTAGAAATTTTATTTTATTGACTAATTTTTAATTTTTTTCACAAAGGACATCATGAAGGCCGTGTTTGTCTGGAATTCTCTGCATAGCCACAGATAGCTTCGAAAATCTGCTCTTTCTACCTCCATCTCCCAAGTACTGTGATTATAGGAGTACACTACCACACTCAGTGTTGGGATGGAGCACAGGAACACCTGTATGCTAGGCATACATCTGTCAGATAAACTACATTTCCTATTCTGTTTTATTTTTTATTTCACTTTTTGTTATTTGCTGTGGATATTGTTCTATATAAATAAAACACTGATGGCCAGTGACCAGACAGAAAGTAGGTGGGACAAGGAGAGAGGAGAATTCTGGGAAGCGGAAGGCTGAGGGAGAGACACTGCAGCCACCACCAGAAGAAGAGCATGTAAAGACGCCGGTAAGCCACCAGCCACGTGGCAAGGTATAGATTTATAAAATGGGTTAATTTAAGATAAAAGAACAGTTAACAAGAAGCCTGCTACGGCCATACAGTTTATAAGTGATACAAGCGTCTGAGTGATTATTTTATAAGTGGATTGTGGGGCTGGGGGCTTGGGGAACCTGGAGAGAAGCCCTCCAGCAACAGTTATTGTTTTATTTCATTGTGATGGAAGACCATAAAAAGATGTTCCCTTGCTTGCTTGCTACACAACTCCAGGTTAGGTGGAAAGTTGTCCAAGAACCTAAAGAAATCTAGCATCAGAAGTCAACCACAGTCAAGAAAAGCAGAGAAATTATGATAAGAAGATACCCCTCAGGTGGAGGGAGAATACACTTTGTCTATGGCTTTTTGGTTTTGGCTGGGAGGGAACCTACCTTCCTGCTATCAAAGAACCAAGATTACATGGATGGGACCACCTAGCTCTGTACTTCACATGATTATCATCCAACCCACTTCTCTTCAAACTGTAAATTCCATGCAGGCAAGAATTTCACCCTTGACTATAGAAGTTGAATACCTAATGGTGTCCTTGACAAATAGGAGGTGTTCTCTAACTATTTACCTACTGAAAAGATGAGCAGATGACTTCATTTCAGGACACAGACAACACAAATCAGACATCAGAAATAATAACGGAGTTTCTCTGATCAAGGTAAGCAATCCCACACAGATCTTGAGATCAGCACATTAAGAACATTGAGGAAAAAAGGAGGCCTGGATTGCTAACAATCAATGAGGATGTCATTGAAGGACAGCTGCTCTCCATTTTGCATCTCAGGAGCCCTAAGAAGAATTATATACGGTATGGTACACTTTGCTATTTAAAGGGATCGAGGTAAATGCTACATTTCCGATGTCAGTTGTAGTTGGAAGTTTTCCCTGGTCCTGCCTGGGCCCTGTGGTCAGGACAAATCTCTCCTACTCATATCCCCCATAAGCATACAGAGGCTTATACTAATGAATTACTGCTTAGCCATTAGTTCAGGCTTATTACTGACTAACTCTTACATATATATTAACCCATAATTCTTATTTGTATTTAGCCACATGGGTTAGAACCTTTTCTCACATTCTGCCTTGTCATCTTGCTTCCTCTGTGTCTAAATGGCAACTCCTGACTCAGCCTTCCTCTTCCTAGAATTCTCCTTGTCTGCCTATCCTGCCTATACTTCCTACCTGGCTACTGGCCAATCAGCATTTTATTTATCAACCAATCAGAGCAACACATTCATAGCATACAGAATGACATTCCACAGCATTTACCCTCTTCTGGCTAATCAAAAAGGAAGGTTTTAACTTTAACATAGTAAAATTTTGTATAATGGAATAGTTATCAAGCAAGAATTACAGTTACAATATCTAGTCTATTTGTATTTGGCAAAATTAAAGAAAATATTCTATCTATCCTATATTTGTGAGTCTAAAGTTTCACATTTATCTTTTATCATAACCAGAGAAAATTATAACTATCTAGTCTTCAACTTTATCAAAGACCCTAGAAGGCTATAATATTGTAAGTACACAGGAAGTGCTTTGTTATCATCCTCCAAAATACTGGAAACAACAGAGACATCTGCATACCTTGATAGTCATCCAAAGTTCCTCTGCAATGTTGGGGCACCCATCTTTAGCCCATAGGCCTAGGGTCTCTCAGCCACTTCTCTCTGTGTCCTGTAGAATGTCTGGCAGTCTCCTCTGTAGGAACCTAAAGGACCATTTCACCTTGTTTTGGCAATTTAGTGGTACCTTCCTATGAGTCCTGCATGTCCAGTTTATACAACCTTTTATCAGCAGTCTAGGCAAGAACAGTTTCTCACCCAAATGGCTACTTTTACCAAGAAAAAGACAAACTAAATATGGTGTGTCTTCAATGTCCATCCTCCTCTCTGAAATAAATTGGTGCTGCCATGAGCAGACATGCCTCATTGTCCAGAAAGTTTAAATTTTTAAAACATTTTAAATGCCATATTCTGCAGATTTTTGAAGTGTTTGAAGATTATCTACCTAATTGAATTATACCCATGTATACCTAGAAAACTTAACTAATATGACTATAAGTTTGACTATCATAGATGACTAATTATTAATCTGTATTTCTTAATTATACATTACAATTTTAATGAGTTGCACAAACATAATACTTTAAACAAGAGTAGAAATATACATACAGTATAACAAAATTAATTTTAAATTTACAATAATCTGCCGGGCGGTGGTGGCGCACGCCTTTAATCCCAGCACTTGGGAGGCAGAGCCAGGCGGATCTCTGTGAGTTCGAGGCCAGCCTGGGCTACCAAGTGAGTTCCAGGAAAGGCGCAAAGCTACACAGAGAAACCCTGTCTCGAAAAACCAAAAAAAAAAAAAAAAAAAAAAAAAAAATTTACAATAATCTAAAATCAATAGCAATTTAAACAAGTTTTGCTCTTTAAAAGTAGATTCAATAATCTACCCTTTATTCTATCATATATATATTATCCCCTTTTCTTTTTTAGAAAGAGATTGTATTTATAATTAACCCCCTTTAAATAAAAATAAACATTTGTAAACGATATTTTAGGAATTTGGGCATAGCTTTGCATACTATTTCTGCTGGTAGGGGGTGCTGGTAATCTTATGGGGATCCTGAGAAAATTAAGAATTATGGTCAAGTCCTGATTGGAGTAGTCTGTGAGGCTGCATTGTCTGAGCTAGTTGCTTTGAAGCTGATCTGGACGTTGGAACATCTGGAGACCTCTCAGGGGGTTTTCCTTGATCAAACCATATGAACCTGAAAGCAATCCACAGATTGTCATCCTCTGTGGAAACAAAAGCAGATCCCCTTTTCCAAAGTAGCATATCCTCAGACATAAATTTTGAAATCAAGATATCTTTAAAATATACATATTGATTCAGTTCAGCAGCTTTTACAATCAAATGTCTCTCTGCAGTTAAAAATCCCAAAGACAATATAAACCAGACTCTCTGTGTGATTTTCATCTTTACATGGCTTATTTTTTTATATTACTTTTACTTTCTCTTTAAAGACTTTATTTTTTAAAACTATTTCTTTATATAACTGTCTATAATCATTTTCTTTTCTCTTCCAAGCCTACATACATTTTATACACACATTGTAAACAGGTTAGAGTTTTATTTCATCTGAATCTGTCTTATTATGAATCTATAATCTTTCCCTGATCAGGAAAAATTTTAAATTGTTAAACTGCGTGGCTAGTACAAAAAGTGGCAGCCTTGGCTGCTGACTCTATCCACCTCATCACCTCAGCTTCCCAATATGGCAGCAGTATGTTTACAGCCATTCCTGGATGCCATGCTTTCTGCTGACTCTGGGAGACAATGGGTCTATGCCTCCATCCAGCAATATGTAGCCCAGAAACAACTTATTATTATTATTATTATTATTATTATTATTATTATTATTATTATTAGCAAAAGCTAAATCCACCATGCAGCATACTGTACAGCTTGGAGATGCCTCTGTGTACTATGGCAGGAATCCTTCATTCTGTGTTTCAACTCACACGCCATGAACCCATCATACTGTAGCTCAAGTCCGCACACCATGGTTTCGCCATAGTGTCTCTGTACCTTGGCATCTCTATATCTTGACCTGCACGAGACATGAAGTAGAAAGCTGTTTTTGGCTCTGTTACTGTGTGTTTAGAAGCCTCTTTTAAACCCTTTTAGGCCTTATGGAAATTTGAAAGCCCTGCCTTGGTACACCAAATGTAATTGGAAGTTACATCCTGTGGTCAGGATGAATCTCTCCCACTCGTGTTCCCCAAGTAAGCATACAGAGGCTTATATTAATTATAACTGCTTGGCCATTAGCTCAGGCTTATTACTGATTAGCTCTTACACTTAAATTAACCCATAATTCTTATGTATGTATAGTCACATGGCTTGGTACCTTTTCTCACATTCTGCCTTGTCATCTTGCTTCCTCTGTGTCTGGATGTCAACTCCTGACTCAGCCTTCCTCATCCCAGAATTCTCCTTGTGTGCTTATCCTGCCTATACTTCATAACTGGCTACTGGCCAATCAGTATTTTATTTATCAACCAATCAGAGTAACACATATTCACAGCATACAGATCGACATTCCACAGCTGTCAGTAATGAAAACAAACATGTGAGTTGTTTGGACCTATTACAGAGATCCAGTAAGTATTTCAGGCACACCAAGGATAATTGCAGACAGGAAATGGAGTTCACTATTCATCCCTGCTGAGTATGAGTCAGAGATCTGAGGATGTCTGAAATCCTCAGACAAAACTTCAAATCTTTCAACCACCAATTTACAGTGTGGTGTGTGTGTGTGTGTGTGTGTGTGTGTGTGTGTGTGTGTGCGCGCGCGCTAGTGGAAAAACTAACATTTTGTGTATATAAACATACTATATTTTATCTAACCTGAACAGCAAAAAAGGCCCAAACCATAGACAAGGTGCCTGGTATTAAGTGGCCATGCAAAGAAGAGGCTTTCTTCTCCTGACCCCTATCTGCTTGTCATTAACAAAGGAGGCATGGAGAAAAGGAGAGAGGGATGAATAGAGGAAAGAAAAAAAGGATGAAAGAAATGGTCCTTTGTTTCAAATATGTAACAACCAAGCTTAGCCTGAGGTGAGGGTTTGGAGAGAGCAGATAGGGTGGGTATTGGAAAGTCAGTATGCTCAAACAAAGTATTTTAGAAATTCCACAAAAGGGAAAGTAAGAAATTAGACCAACAACTGAATTCCAAATATATTCAATAACAAGAGACAATGTTATTAAACTGAAGTTAATGAGACCAAAACAGATCAAAGAGAGAAAGTCAAATGGTGATAATGCTTAATCACTTTATTGCTCTGAACCTGAACTATGGGAATTTTTGTTCAAGTGTTCAGATAACTGAACAGATCTGAAGTAAATCAGGAATCGAAGGAGGGAGCAGACTGTAGAAGAAAGCACCAGACTGGAAAGTCATTATGTGTGAAGGTAGTTCATCTAACACCCTACTCTTCAGAGTTGGGAAAATAAGAAATTGGAAATGAGGATATTCAGCCAACAAATGAGTAAGAACATGGAGGAGGCTCTATTTCATTAGAGAGATCGTCTAAGCACTGTGGTCCAGGCTATCCGAAATGATGTATTCCACTGGCAATCCTTCAAGGTTTTATTCTCTGTTCAGTTTACAGAGCTTACTGCTCATTTCCCTTCTGTTATAAGTAGGTTTTATATATATACTTAACTTGAGTGTGTTAAATAAAGATAACCCAAATGATTAAATAGATTTACTTCATTACATATGGCTAAAATCCTGTGTTACACAGTATTTGCAAAAGTGTTTCTAGTTAGCATGATTCTTCCCAGGTTGGAGCATACATTTCAACTCTACTGAACTCAATACAATTTGTTTTGGTTAAGCAAAAGAACACAGAACTGGTATATGTCTTTCCATATTGAGGCACTAGAGCAGGCAGGGGTTTCTTTCTTTCCCTGATGACATAGCAGTTATAATTGCTTGCTTGAAATTGTTCTATCAACCAAAGGCATATAGTGAACACAATGTGAAGAAAGTCTTACCTGACCTTCAACGAATATGCTGGTGCTGTGTCTTTGTTCTGATCATCTTCAGAGTCGGTAGACAGAATGACATGCCCTGCCCCAAATGGTACAGTACTCATATTAGTGAAACAAACATTAAAACAAATGCAAAGACAGATAAAACGTCCAACAAATGGGCAATACGCACATGTCATGAGCTTATAGTACTTCATTACATGGATAAAATAGGAACAAGAAAATGGCATTCTCCTCAAGGACAAACACTAGAATTCGACACAGTCACATCTAAAGAATTAACACAGGTTTGAGAACTCTGGAGAAAGACCACAAAGAGCTCACCTTGTTAGATAGACATCTTCACACAAGACAATGTTAGGAGAACAGAATCATGCAAGTGGAATCACAGATATTGAGAAAAATATAGGGAGAAATAGGTCAGGAGAGTTACAAATAGTCAGTAATGGGTTGAGGAAAAGAGAATCATAACAAACCAAGAGATTGTCTGGTTTAAGAGGGAAGCTAAAATGTTATCAAGTACAATGGAATGCTTCTAAATAGCTCTATTGGGGGACTAGAGAGGTGGCTCAGCAGTTAATAACATACCTGTACCAGGCTTTTACTTTTGGGCCAAAAATCAACTCCCAAATCATGACACGGAGACTTATTATTACTTATGAATGTTCTGCCTAGCTTAGGTTCATTTCTGGCTAGCTCTTTTTACTTAAATTAGCCTGTTTCTCTTTATCTAACTTTTGCCTCAGGGCTTATTGCTTTTCTTTCCTTCTGTATATATTACTTTCACTGCTTCTCTATGTTTGGCTGGCATCTGTCTGGCTTCTTGCTCCAGGTATATCCCTTTTTTTCTCCTTCATTCTCTCCTCCTTCTCTTCTCTCCTTCTTCTTTTGAGCTTAGATTCTGCCATTTTTTCTCTCTGCCTGGTAGCCTCGCCTATCCCTCTTCTGCCCAAATATTGGCCGTTCAGTTTTTTATTAGTCCAATCAGGTGCCTTAGGCTGACAAGGAGAAACAGATGCAACACATCTTTTCATAATTAAACACATCCTTACATCATTAAACAAATGCAACATAAATAAATGTAACACAGGTTTACACAGTTAAACAGAACAACAAATGTAACACATCTTTACATAGTTAAAATAATATTCCAGAGCACATACCTTTATCGCAGAGGACCCAGGTTCAGCTCACAGAACCCATAGCAAGCAGCTTATAAACACTTGGGACTCTCGCTATACAGATCCAATGTCTCTGGCCTCCCACATACACTTCCACATACCCAAACACTAACATACAAACACATAATTAAAACAATTCTTCAAAAGGACTGAAATAATCCTTCAAAAAAGAGAAATGACTGCATTGTGGTAATCTTATTTTTCGTGGGTGTGTTTAGGTTGTTTCTTCTTAGTTTAATGTTTGTTCTTTAGCTAAATCTAGAAATTTATCCACTTCTTTTAGATTTTCTAGCTCAACAAAATAACATTTTTTAAAACGTTTCCTTATAGTGTGCCAAATTTGTTTCCTGTCATATGTGAGGTTTCCTGTTCATTTCTGATTCTGTTACTTTGGTTCCTATCTTTTTTTTTTTTTTAAGTTGGGTCAAGGGTCTGTTAATCTTGTTTATCTTCTCAAAGAACCAGCTCTTAGATACATGATCCTTTGTATTTGTTTGTATTTCAATGATTTCTGCTATGATTTTTATCATTTCCTACTCTCTATTGGTTTTGGCTTAGATTTGTTCTTGTTTTTGTAAAGTTTTGAATTGGAACATTAAGTCATTTGTTTGTGCTTTCTCTAATTTTCCATGTAGGCACTTAGAGCTACACATTTCCCCAGTGGGACTGCTTACAAGGAATTCAAGGGGTTTTGCTATACTGGGTTTTCATTTTCATCTAGCTTCAGGATTCAGTTAATTAATTAGTTTTATTTATTTGTTTGTTTGTTTATCCTTTGACCCATTCACCATCCAGTAATGAGTTGCAGGATCCACCTGAGTTTATGTATTTATTAGAGATTTGTTTGCTGTCAATTTGAAGTTTTGTTGCAATGTGATTAGATAAGCTATACAAGAAGTGATTGTAATCTTTTTGAATTTGTAAAGGTTTATGTTCCAGGATGTTGCCTATTTTAGAAAAGCTTTCATGTGCTATTGAGGAGAATGTGAATTTTTTGGTGTTCTGTAGATACCTGTTAAGTCCTTTCAATGTATGATTTCAATTAATTCTGATATTTCTGTTTATAGTTTGACCAGATTATCTGCCTATGTAAGAAAGTGTGGTATTGAAATGACTTATTAGTCATGGATCACTGTTAATCTGTGGCTTCGCATCTAGTAGTTTAATTTTTATGAAATTGCATGCACCACATTTTGATGAATATATGATTAGGATGGTAATATCTTCTTGGTAAACTGTTCCCCTGGTTAGAATGAAATGTCTCTTTCATCTCTTCTGATTAGTTTTAGTTTGAAGTCAGTTTTGCAGTATGAGGATAGTGTTACCTGCTTGCTTACTCAACCCACTTAATTTTAGTACTTTCATCCATTCTTTTGCTCCAAGGCAGTGCCTATCTTTAAAACTTAGATTTGTTTAATATAGACAACAGATAGAAGAATTTTGTTTTTTTTTTTTGTTTCATTAAGCCAGCTTGTATATTTTTACTTGGAGAACTGAGATCATTGATATTTAAAATTATTATTGAAATATGTGTGTTAATTGTGGCCATCGTGTTGATTTTTGGTGTTGTCTGTGTTCTCAGTGGTACTTTGTGTTTAAAGAATTGTGACTGCACCGGGCGGTGGTGGCGTACGCCTTTAATCCCAGCACTTGGGAGGCAGAGCCAGGCGGATCTCTGTGAGTTCGAGGCCAGCCTGGTCTCCAAAGCGAGTTCCAGGAAAGGCGCAAAGCTACACAGAGAAACCCTGTCTCGAAAAACAAAACAAAACAAAACAAAAAAAAAAGAATTGTGACTGCATATTTCTTTTCATAGTCTCTTCTGCTCTAAATATTGTTTCCTGTATGGAGGGGTGTTGTCAGATATAGTTTGTTTTTAGGACAGAAAGGTTTAATTTGTTGATCATGGCAAATAGTTTCTATGGACATTTTAGTCTAAGCTGCCCTTCATGGTCTTCAAGGATAGGAATGCATTGCTCTATGTTCCTCTGTCTTTAAAACTTTCATTGAGAAATCAGCTGTTTTTCTGACAAGTTTTCCTTTATATATGACTTGTGATTTTGTTTTGTTTTCAGCTGCAGCTTACAATACACTTTCTTTGATTTTGTTGTTATGTTTACTTAGTGTTTTAACTATGATGTGCTATAGAAATTTTTGCTTTGAGATAATCCTTCTGTATGCTGTGAATATGTATTACTCTAATTGGTAAATAATAAAGCTGATTGGCCAATAGCAAGACAGGACAAAGTTAGGTGGGACAACCAAACTGAGAACTTGGATGAAGAAAAGCAGAATCATGGAGAGGAAAGATGCCAGTCAGCCTCCTGAGGAACAAGACATGCTAGAGGACAAATAAAGCCACAAGCCATGTTGCAAAATGTAAATTAATATAAATGGGTTAATTTAAGTTGTAAGAGCTAGTGAGTAATAAGCTTGCACTATTGGTCAAGCAATTTTGTGATTATTCTGTGTGATTTTTGTAAATAATTCTGTGTGATTATTTGGGACTGGGGAGTCTAGAAAGAAAAATTCCACTTCTGCTTACCAATTTTATGTTTGGTGCTTTGTATGCTTCTTGTATCTGTGGGTGTGTGCTTCCTTAGTTTTGGGAAGATTTTTTCTACAATCTTGTTGAAGCTTTGGTCTATGCTATGTATCTGGGAGTCTTTTCCATCATCAATGCTTGTAAATTGAAAGTTTGGTTCTTTCATGGTTTCTTGCATTTTCTGTATGTTCCTTTTCTATGTTTTTTAATTTTTTCATGTGTGTGTATATGTGATCTTTGGTTTATTTTTTATTGATTCTTTGGGAATTTCATATCATGCACCCCAGTCCCACTCATCTCCCAGTCCCTCCATATCCTCCTCTCACTCCTGTATTGTTTCCCCAAAGGAACGCTAAAAATGAATAAAAATAAGATAAAAATGGACAAACATTTGAAAAAGAAAAACACTTCCTTTTTGTGTTCTTTGATGATTTGGTCTAGATCCTCTTTATCTTTGAGTCCTGATAGTCTGTCTTCTGCTTGATTCATTCTACATGTAAGACTTTATGAGTTTTCTTATTGTGTTATTGGATTTTTCTTTTTTTATTTAATTTTTTTTTTCATTTCACATATCAACTCCTGTTCCTCCTCCCTCTCCTTCTTCCAACCTTCCCATATCCCCCCATCCTACCCCCATCTCCTCCTGACAGTGGGTAAGGCCTCCCTTGGGTAGTCAACACAGGCTGTGATACCAATTTAGGGCAGGACCAAGCCCCTCTCCCTGTATCATGGCTGAGTAAGGCATTGCACCATAGGGAATGGGCTCTAAAAAGCCAGTTCCTGTACCCAGGATAAGTCCTGGTCCCATTGCCAGGGAACCCACAAACACATCAAGCCACACTACTGTCACCCACATTGATAAGGCCAGAGAATTCTCAACAGAAGAATCTCAAATGGCCAAAAGACATTTAAGGAAGTGTTCAGCTTTCTTAGCCATCAGGGAAATGCAAATCAAAATGACTCTGAGATACCATCTTATGCCCATCAGAATGGCTAAGATCAAAAACACTGATGACAGCTTATGCTGGAGAGGATACAGAGAAAGGGGAACTCCTCCATTGCTGGTGAGAATGCAATCTTGTACAGCCACTCTGAAAATCATTATGATGGTATCTCTGAAAAATGGGAATCAACCTACCTCAAGACCCAGCAATACCACTCTTGGGCATATACCCAAAAGATGCTCATCCACACCACAAGAACATAGGCTCAACTATGTTCATAGCAGCATTATTCATAATAGCCAGAACCTGGAATCAACCTAGATAGATGTCCTTCATTTGAAGAATAGATGAAGAAAATGTGGTACATTTACACAATGGAGTATTATGCAGTGGTAAAATAACAATGTCATCATAAAATCTGTAGGCAAATAGCTGGAACTAGAAAAAAAATCATCCTAAGTGAGGTAACCCAGTCCCAGAAAGACAAACACATTATGTACTCACTCATAAGTGAATATTAGATGCAAAGCAAAGGATAACCAGGCTACAATCCACAATCCCAGAGAAACTAGGAGAAGAGGAGGGCCCTAAGAGGGACATGCATGGATTACCCCAGGAAGGGAAAGGGTTAAGATCTCCTGAATAAACTGTGAGGCCGAAGTGAGGCGAGGGGATGAGAGGTGGGAATATGAGGGTTCAAGATGGCTCAGTTGGGGGAGAGACAGAGAAGAAGAGCAATGAAATAGATATCTTAACAGAGTGAACCATTAAGGAGTTAGGTAGAAACTGGGAACTAGGGAAATCCCCAGGAGCTCACAAGGATGTCCCCAGCTAAGACCCATAGCAATGGTGGACAGGGTATTTGAACTGGCCTTCTAATGTACTCAGATTGGTGTCTACTCTAATTGTCATCATAGGCCCTATATCCAGTAACTGGTGAAAGCAGATGCAGAGACCCACAGCCAAGCCTTTAGCCAAGCTCCTGGAGTTCAGTTGAAGAAAGGGAGGAGGGATTATAGGAGCAAGGGGAGTCAGGATCATGATGGAAAGAAACCACAGAGAGAACTGATCCAAACTATTGATTGGGATCTCATGGACTCTGGACTGACAGGTGGGGAGCCTGCATGAAACTGAACTAGGCCCTCTGAATGTAGATGACAGTAACGTGGCTTGATACTCTATTGGATTTTTCAATCCATCTTCATTTCAGCTTGAGTTCACTTTAGTGTTTCTATCTTGTCATTCTCAAGTCCCGGATTGTCTTTATCATTTCTATCAGCCTTATGTTTGTTTTCTTGGGCATCATTCATGCCCTTATTCTCCTTAAGTTCGTTTTTCCTTCATCTCAGTTAATTGGTTCATTGTATCTTCTCTAAACTCACTTGAATTATTTGTTGAAGTTTATGATTTTTTTAATCCTGTGTCCTTGAATTTATCTAGGTAATTCTCATTAGCAAACATTTCTCCAGGACTGGTAAGTTTTTGGAAAGAAGACATTAGCTTGGTCATTCATATTGTTAGTACTTTGGGGTAAGATTTGAACATGTAGACTTCTGTTAGTTCTCCATATGATTTGGACAGAGTAGGTTGAGTTAGAAGAGAGGATGTGCAGGCTGATGGAGCCTAGTGGTTGGAAATAACTTAGGTGGAACAAAGCAAAGTGGACAGAGGGTGCTGGGTTGGATGTACATACTGGCCCAAGCCTGGAGTGTAGCTGTAGAGCTGTTTGAGTGGAAATGTTGGATGTGGTGTGGGAGGAGCCTATTGGTTGGGGGATAGAAAGGGAGGGTCTTAGCAGAAGCCTAGAGATAAGATTAGGCTGAGACACTAGATGTAGAACCCAGGCTATATCTGGTAGGTTAGCAAATGTGTGTGGTGGGGAGAAAGGATCAGAAAGACCCACTGCTGGGCTAGACCCTCTAAGGATATGGAAGATCTGGCTGGGTGGAGAGATTTAATGCAGTACAGAAAGGACTTCTGGTTGGTGGCAGGTAGGATGTGTACTGGTTGAAAGCCTAGAAATTGGCTGCAGTAAGGTAAGGGTGGGGTTAGGGAAAAGAGATGGGAGGCTAGCTAGAGTAGGCCTGGATGTGGAGCCCAGTCTAAATTTCTTGTATTAGTAACTTAAAGTTGTGATGCCACCTTGTTGAAATATTGTACTAAAGTTTCAAATTCTCAATGACAAATTTTATAACAGCCGTCAGTATCTGTTATGTAATATATAAAAGTCTGCAGCAATGGATATATCTACCATGGACACAGGGTTTATTTTTCATTATGGCAAACACAGAATTATCACATGGTAATGTACAATTATGACACCTATGTCAAGATTTAAGCACCTATCATTTTTATTAAAAGGAAACAATCTTCTGATGGCTTAATTCTCTATTTCAGCACTTGAATATGACATTTCTGTGATAATATACTGGTTTATTTGTATGTGGGTCAAAGATGAATTCAGTTTGGATTCAGAATGGCAAATGAGATATGGCATGGTTAGATTTAATATAATAGTTCAAGGAGGCAACAGGGTCACTTCACTTAATTTTGGGAAATCTCAATGGAACATCATCTATCTTCTTTCCAGTTAGATCAAAGCCATGAGATTAAGACATGTCTCTGTGTGGGATATATGAGATTTGCCTTAGGTTACTTTGGTTTAATTTCATATCTACACAATAGTATGTTCTTTTAGCCACAAATTTCCCAAACTACAATCAGAGAGTGATTTTTCAAAAAAAAAAAAAAATTACTTTTTTTTTTTTTTTTTTTTGGAAAAGACTATGTTAGCAGAGGATTCCAGGGTATTGGAAGCCTTTGGAACTCTGATGGGAACCAAATGAAGCAAATGAGCCAAGGCAAGGCCAAACAAAGTCTGTTTAGAGGATCAATGATCACATGCTAAATCTACTTATTTGGATCCTAAATGACAAAGTACATGTTGGAATTCAATACATATGTAGCTTTATGCTCATGAAATAAAAGAAGCAGTTTAATTTTATGTAAATTTATTTATAAATTACACTGCAATCTTTTATGGAAAAAATGGGGATCCATGATTTAGGCCAAGAATTTACTTAATACTAAGAGAACTAATGATCCTCATATTTTTCAGAATAGCTCTAATCGGTGGGATGAGTCACAGGCTTTCACAATTTACCCAAAATGAAACAGAGTATTGGCAAGATAAAGAAGATTATAGGTTGAACATCCTTAACATGAAAATTCAAAATTTGAAATGCTCTAAAATCCAAAGCATTTTGAACACAAACACAATGGCACACATGGAAAATTTCAGACCTCATGTGATGAGACACTAAACACAGAAGAACGCTAAAAATAGTGTGCAAAATTATCTGCAGGTTCTCTCTTTCTCTCTCTGGTCTCCATGTTGTGGGTATTTCAGATTGGAGATCCGTTATCTTCTTCTGAGCCTTGTAAATAGGAAGCTACAGTGAGTGGATCCCAATCCGTTTTACCTGAATCTAAAGCCTACACATGAGCCTCTCTTACCACAATCTATTTCAGAGTCAGAAAGAGTGTCCAGCCCCACATTACATGCATATCTAGCATGTATGGGATCCTGAACTTAATATACACAACCACTACTGTCACTCTAAAACTTCATCTTTTGACCCTTAAAACCATTTTATCTGAAAGATGACTCTGAGTATTTAGCTCTCTTCATATTTTAAGTAGAAGATAGACAAGTTTTAAGTTATGAGATAGCCTGGAGTTATGGCCTCTATCACCATAGGCACATCCTTTAAATACTTGGAGTTTTCTAAATCACCCAAATGGAAGCAATGTTCCACAGAATCAATGAGAGTCACTAAAATGTGTTGGCAAAATATTTTGATGTCCAGAAATCAGGTAAACAAAGAATAAAAAATAGTAATACAGGCTGTTAACTTCAGATAGGTCTGCCAAGTCTAAAAATAGTTGCATATTAATGACCATAATGTTGATTTAAGTCCATCATAATAATCACCAAAGAGTTCATACATTTTTCTTCTTAAGCTAAGCTTCTGTCACATATTCTACAATGTGACTCAAGCTCACCATAAGCAACTTCAGGCTTTTCTTTCAAGAAATGGTGGTACAAAGAACAAATAGTGTTTGTAATTATCAGACCTTCCTAATGCCTCACAGACAACTAAGACACAGTCAACTGACAAAGATGTTGACCTACAATACCACAGAATCCAGTCCTGGGATTGGAGGTTGTTTGAAAGTTCTTCAGTGGCACCTGCATTAGGATAATAATCATGTGCTTTTTTGCACACTTGAGCATACAAGTTTGGTGATGAACTTGCTTAGAAAATTTCCCCAAGACGGTAGCTCGTCCATGGCTGCAAATTCATTAGGGTTTTCTTCAATGTGATCTTTGGAAGTTAGTTCATGGGAATGTTCCTGTAGTTGTAAAGTCGGGATTTACTGGATGAAAATATATAAATGTTCAAGCGATGCCTTGCTAGATCTCAGAGGCTTCCATGGATATTTAGGTTGTCAATAAACTTTCTTTTACTTTCATTCAGTCTCTAAGGGAAAAAAATCATTTAATGATTAAAGCATGGAATAGCCAAGTTCAAAATGTGTCATCTTTTTAACCAATGTTCTATTTTTAAACTGAAGGAAAAAAAAATGAGCTGACTGCTTCCTTAGGTCCTGCTCCGGAGCTAGCTAAGCCCCTTCAAGCCTTCCTTGATCACTCCATGAAGGGAGATATGAAATATTGAAAGTTTGTATTTTGCTTCAGTTTGAAGGTCAACCATGACTCTTTTCAGGTTCCATCAAGAAGAATTCATAATCAGTTAAACAAAACAAAACAAACCTAGCTCCTGTGACAAACATCAGAACACGGAGTGACACCCCAGTAGAAAAAAAAAATGGATAAAAAGATAAGAGTGAGCCGGGCGGTGGTGGCACACACCTTTAGTCCTAGCACTCGGGAGGCAGAGGCAGGCAGATCTCTATGAGTTCAAGGCCAGCCTGGTCTACCAAGTGAGTTCCAGGAAAGGCGCAAAACTGCACAGAGAAATCCTGTCTCGAAAAACCAAAAAAAAAAAAAAAAAAAAAAAAAGATAAGAGTGGTCACAATCAATGGGTGTATGGGTGTTGACACTGGACTCCAAACAGGTCTGGTAATTCTTCACATCTTAATGTGCATATAATCAGTCAGCAGCAGGGAAAGCTGAGCAAAATACTTAGAATGTTTTTCCTTCTGTTTGTGGGGCAAGCATTCAATACTAGGGAGGAAATCCAGGGCACCGTCTATACCAGAAAGTGTTTTAACTCAGAGTTGTCTCCCAGCCCTTCAAGCAACATTTTTTTTCAAATGAAAACTTTCAGTTGTTCATGTATACTTTAATATCCTTCAGAAAATCAGAATGACTTCAATTATTTTATTGCAACATCTCTAAATATTGTTTGAATATTGAATATACTAATACCTCTGAGTTCATGGGATGCAGGTTTGTTCACCAGCCAGAGGCACTATCCCTGGAGTTAGGGCCTCACTGAAGGAAGTATGTCCCCTGGAGCATATTTCCTTTGATCTTTTTCTCACCCCTTACTCTCTGTCCCCTTGCTTTTTGTCTTTCATGGGATAGCAACTCTTCCCTCTGACACTTCCTTCTGTTTTGATGCCAACACCTCAGAGTTGGTTACGGTCTAAAACCATGAAACAAAAGACATTTTCCTCCTTTAAACTATATATTTTAAGTATTTCTCATAGCAACAAAACTCTAATAAATCCCTTTTGTCAGTTTTCTTCAAATAAGCTTTCCTGTGTATGAGATTAAAGGAAGCATTGGAATCTACATGCCCACTCAAAGAAATCCCTTTATAGAGGCAGTTGTTATCAAATTAATATGAATCATCAGGAAAAGGGGTTGAGTGATAAAGGACATGACTCATAATATTTGGATTCTGAACATTTTTTTTTTAGTCCTCAGACCTTGTACAAGTCCATTTCCAGTCTTTTTCTTAGCAACAGCCTATATTGAACAGACAGTTAAGCTAGGATTGGAATACTATGCCCAAAAGAGCGTATCTAGACAACTGCAAATAAAATTGATTAGAATATGGTTATACCCACCTACTTATTTGAAAATGGACTGTGCTTGCTTTGAGGCTGCATGGCAAAATCAAGTAGCTGCAACAGAGTGTATATTCCACAACAAAGCCTAAAGTGTTCAGTATTCTGTCTTTTGCAAAAGGGAGCCTGTTTCTCCTTGATTTAGACTATGAGAGCTGTGAGAGAAAATACAGATCTCTAATATCCATGTCACTAATACTACTACTGAAGTCATTCTAGATAGTGCTCCTAATGGAAGAAGAAGTTGCTTTTCAAAATTCAAAAACAAAAGCAGAGCATGAAGATTATCTTCACAATTAACAGGACTACTCACAAAAGCCCATCAGAATACTTTCAAACACTTGCCCTGTTTTTAACATCTTCTCACTGTTCTCTTGTTAAGGTAAGATAACAGTTATGTGGTGTTACACAGCCTACATGAAAATATGGGTAGAAGAATTAACATAGTTAATGGCAAACAGCAAGTATTCATCTGTTAGTATTGCTGCTACTGAGAAGGCCTCCATAGTGAGTGAGCAACAACCCTGCTCACTTATATCTTTCAATGTGTACATTCTTGGTACTATCTTGGAGGCTGAGACTAGCTGAAGGGAGTAGAAAAGAATATTGTAGCTGGAGAGCTTTTCTCTCCGGGTCCCATCAAGTCCCGCCAGTCCCAAAGCCCACTTATAAAATAAACACACAGACACATTATTCAAACTGTTTGGCCATTAGCTCAGGCCTATCATTGTCTAGCTCTTACTCTTATATTTAGCCCATTTCTATTAATCTATACTTTGCCACGTGGCTCATGGCTTACTGGTACCTTACATCTTGCTTGTCCTGGTGGCGGCTCTAGGCAATCACCCTCTTTGCCTTCCTGTTCCCTCTGTTCTCCTCCTTCTTAGTCCCGCCTATACTTCCTGTCTGGCTACTGACAATTCAGTGTTTATTTATATAAAGCAATATCCACAGCAGGATATCATTTTATCTCTGACTTCTGGGCAAGATATTGTCCATGTCAAATCTAAAAAACTCCCTTTATTTATTTTTCATGCATGGATAACCAGGAATTTTTTTGGACCTCTTTAAAGATGAAACATGTTTTATATGTTTCTGCCATAAGAGCACCTACAACTGTAGAAAAAGGAAGTAAATACCGAGGAACAGCCTTCCTTGAGGGACCACAGGGAAGCTGCCAAGAAAGAAACATGTAAGTAAAGATAGTTGCTGAAATCAATAATACCAGATCACATTAAGGCAATGTTACTGGTGATAATATAATACCTGCTGGCCATGGTGCTCAAAGTTATTATGCCCACAGCGACCATAATTTGGCTCTAAGCATCAGGCTTCTATTTTATTTTATGGTGCTCTGTACATGAGCTATGGAAACTACTGTAGAGACTTCCAATTCCCCACTAACTTCAAATTCTCTGAGTTCTGAATATATAAATCAAATCAAACTATTCCTCCATCCTGCCCTCTGAAAAGGTGGGCTTAACAAAACAACATCTACTGCTCTTTGCTTCTAAGGCTAGGCTGTCTACGTCAGTCTATCTTGGAGTGATGCTTCTCAATTAACAGCCTGGAGAAATAGCTCTGCCTGCCATTCCTAAGAGTATTGAGCACCAAGCCTTATGAAAAATACAGTGAGTGGAGCTGGAGAGATGGTTCAGTGTGAAGAAATTGGCTGCTCTCCACAGGACCCAGGTTTGATTCCCAGAATCCACATGACAGCCCACAACCATATATAACCCTAGTCCCAAGGAATCTGATGCCCTCTTCTAGCCTCCTTAGTTATGCAGGGTACACACATATGTGCAGGCAAAACACCTATACACAGAAAGAAAAATGAAAAAAATTCAGTGAGTATAAATCCTTCATAAAAATAATAAAAAAATACATTAAAAATATTAAAAAAAATAAATTCTGGAAGCACAAAAACTGTGAAATTACTCAAATTTTTTCTGCATTTTGTATGTGTATAGTATTCTTGCTATAAAACAGTAACTGACAATTGGCATTCCTGTGCTTGGCTTTATTCTGATTTATGCATAAAGTGTGTTCATAAATAGAGTTGTCTAGAATAAGTCCAGGTTATCCTCACAGTCTAGTAGTCACAGAGGCACCCATGAAGCTGTTTATAAAATCTGTGGGAGAGTGTCAAGGAAGGGCAATACAGCCTTCTCTATTGGAGAAATTATTTTGGCCACTCCACGTAGTTAAAAGGATATTTATTTAATGGCGTAACTCACAAATTAAGTAATGGGTAGGTCGCAGGGTCTGGGGAAGGTGTAATGCAGTCCAGCGTTGTTCTCCGGAGCTCTGCACAGTCAATCTGCACCGGTCAGCGTCCCGGCACCGAGAGAGCGCCCAGAGCGAGCAGCTCTCGGGTCCCCAGGAGCCTCCCCTTGCCCCGCCTCGTAGGCGTGACAGTTGCCAGAGTCTCAATGGGGGTTGGAACTTCCAGAACCAAGCTGGAATGGCTACCCACTACACTTCTCTTCTACCTTTGAACACTGTATGCTTTAGACTCCAGGGTTAGCATGCCTTCACTATTTACTACATTAGACTTTTCAAAAATACTAACTAAAATCAGAAGTGGTATGATGTGTGCCTATGATACTGACCCTTGGGAACGTGAGGTTGCATTGCCAAGAGTTTAAAGCAAGTCCAGGTTACATAATGAGTTCAAAGCTATCCTAAAGCTATATAACACAACCACACTGAAGACACAAAAATCAAATTATAACAATGCAAATCAATGATTAACTTTAAAAGTGAAATGCAGAGGGCTACATTATAAAAAAAAATAAACAAAGAAATGCTAGAGGCTATCAAAAGGCTATATGTGGAGACAGGTATGGATATGCATATCTGCAATCCTAATACTTGAGATGGTGAGGCACCCTGGTCCACACAGTGACTTGATGGCCAGCATGGACATCAGAGAAACAAACAAACAACAAGCCATCACAAAACCAAGAGTGGCTCAAATCAGTGTTTTCATTACACTGAGTATATCAAAAGCAGGCAGGTCTAAAAAGTTCTAGAAAGTCAACAAAGAAAAATGGCTCTCCTGTATGCAATCCCAAACAAAAAGGATAAGCTATGCTTTCTTTTACTGGGATGGACAATGATCCTATCTCACTTAGTTTAGTTCAGTAGTGAAGCCAGATTGTCATTCAGAAGTATACAGAACTACCTTTTCCTCCACAAATTATCCATCTTGCTGACTAGCATGCCAATAGATCATCTCTACAACTATATTTTTGCTTACATGACTGAAAGTTGAAGGAATCTTGATTCACTTCACACTACCTGTAGATATAACCTAGTCACTTTCAATTACCTGTTCAAGTGTGCACCACCACCAGTTCTTGGTACATTTTTATGGCACCCCTGTGGGAGATGAAATTTTGAGGTTCTAAATTGTTTATAAGACAATTGACTGGCCGGGCGGTGGTGGCGCACGCCTTTAATCCCAGCACTCGGGAGGCAGAGCCAGGCGGATCTCTGTGAGTTCGAGGCCAGCCTGGGCTACCAAGTGAGTCCCAGGAAAGGCGCAAAGCTACACAGAGAAACCCTGTCTCGAAAAACCAAAGAAAAAAAAGAAGACAATTGACTAAAGTATTCTATGCTGCAGCCGGGCAAGATCACATAAAGAAACCCATTCAAAGCTTTGCTTACATTGCTAACACTGTCAATTTAGACACCAATTCCAGGCAGTTCTTACTAAGGTCTATTTATAATTGCATCAGTATCTACCTGAGAAATCATTAGCCTTCCAGGAATCTACAAATTAAAAACAATCATCAAAACTTTGAGATACAGAATGACTATTGGTTAAGAGTCACATGGCTGCTTTTATTTCTGTTTCATTCTTTTACTGCCAATGTTCACCTGAACATGTTATCTTGTTTCTGTTTGCAGTTTATCTATATATTGTGATGAATTGTAACAATTTTCTTTATGTGTGTAGACATATATAGTAAGGAAGGCATAAACTCCTGTAAATTCAGTTTATTCTAACAGCCTCCTGGACTTGAATTCACTCATCCAGCCTCCTTGAAACATTGTGCTTCTAGTTTATCTTGCATTTGTTCACTGTATCTTATTTTATCTATTCATTTTTAAAGATGTATTTTATTTGTGTGTATGTGTTAAGGATATAAGGGTCCATGGAGGCCGGAAGAAGATGTCAAATGCCTTGGAACTGGAGTCATAAGCAATTTGTGAGCTGCCTGTTGTTGGTGTTTGGGAACTAAATTCAGGTCACCCACAAGAAAAGCAAATGCTCTTGACACTGACCTTCCCTCCAGCCCCTATTTTGTGGGTTCTTAATTAGGACTTTTTCGGAGAAATAATGCCTATGCCGGTGTAAGCCAACCTTTATAAGTCACAAATGACTCGCCTAGAACACAAGCACATGAAAAGTAGCAAGTCCACATAGTTATTTGGTTCTTAAACTCAAGAAGATAATATTTGACAGTCCTAATCATCCCGAGGTCAGCTACCAGAAACATAGAGACAGCTTCTGCCTTGCAACATCTGTAGAGACATTCAGTGAAGCATACTCTGAGCCCCTTTAAACAGCCATTCCCTTGGAAACCACCGTAGAGGCCCCTTTTCTTGCGTTTCCCCTAAATGATTTCATCTCCTGAACAGCCCTGGTGCTACATGGCCTCAGTGACCCTTCCTCTTGGGAACCATGAGTAATGCATGGGCTGTCTGCTAGCCTCAGTACACCTGAGTATGAATAAAACCTGCATTTAAAACAGCCTTATCTTCTGTATTCATCAGTTCTCCTTTCTCCATCTAGTCTTCCATTCTGCTTTTCTGAGAAACATTATGGGCCATGATTGACTGATTTTTAAACCTGTTCCCCCATTAGTTTCGAGATAACCATATGCATTTTCCTCTCTAAATCACCTTAAAGGACTCTCTCTGCTGGAGCCCTTCACTGCTTTATTACCTTTTAGGATAATGCCATTACAGATAATCACATTTTGTAGATACCATCTCCAAAGAACAATTGCCCTAAGAATCCCTATCTAAGGATTTTTCATTTACAACAAGATCTTATGGTAGTTAAAAATAAATACGGCATGGAAAACGAATTCTCTGAATATCTAATGCTGCTGGTTGCTATGTAGATCCTCACGTAACTGCATATTTTGGAAAATATTCCAAGAGACAGATAATTTCCTGGTAAGTCCTTATTTTTTTCTTCTGGTCAGATAAAAGGAGAAATAAGTATGCTATTCTCCTGATTAGTAGATTTGTGTAATTTTTAAGTTAGTCTTTGTTGGTAATCATAGAAATACACAGAATTTTTTTTTAAATTGGAAGAAATTTCAAAAATTTTATAATTTATACACATTACTCGGTGTATAAACAGAATACACTGGCAAGGAATGTTTCCATTTATTCATCCTTCCCCCTTCTATACCTGGCCAACATATTTAACTCTTTGCTGTTCATTTCCATAGACCATCATATTTTATATTGTTGCTTATTTAATTAAATCACTACAAATATTATGTGCGGGCTTTATATTATGCCTTGTTTTCCCAAAGGGCATGCTCTCCATCATTTCTTTGACAATGCCAACGATCAATAAGTCACTACAGCTAGTTATTGTCTATAGAAATGCTGCTTATTTCTAAGCTTTCCTCCTATACACTATTATGATTTCTTTGAGTTCATGTTTATATGTTAAAAGGCACTTCTATTTATTTTTTTCTCTGTGGCTATGTTAGTTCTTTTTCACATAAAAGAGGTCTTTCCATTGAATTTTCAAGATTCAAACACATTTTTCCATTTATTTTCCTTTGAAGAACTCCCTTCTGGAATCTCTGCCCTGTTACTCCAGACAGGACTGGTTTTCCTCTGGGCTTGCTGCAAAAGCTCTAACCCTAGATCTTATTGTGGCCACAACCGCAGCTTACACAGGAAACTCTTCTTGTTCAGAACTGTCATAGTCACCGTTTGAAAAGAAAATGCAGCTATTGATTAATATAATGTAGTGTCAACCAAATGTATAAAACTCCTGTGGTCTTTTATCTGTTGGACCTTCTTTTCACCACAGCAAATATATTGCCCTGAAAATTGTGATAGTGGTATCAGGAATAAAAACTTAAAGAAATTTTAACTTAAAAGAGAAAGAGGCAGGTGGGGGTGGGGGTGGGGATGTGGATTCTGGAATTCTATGTTTCCCTTGGCTTTCATTTGTTATTTTGTTTAGGTTAAAACACACACACACACACACACACACACACACACACACACATCCACAAGATTCTTTTAAAGGGGTGGGAAAAAATGAGCAAGGCAGTGCCTCATGGTCTTTGTCACTGTAGAGACAATATTTCTCTGTATCTTAGCTGTGATCTGTAATCTGTAAATGATCTGTTACATACTACTTATTTACTTCCTGTCTAAATACTAATATCTCCTAATTTGGTAAACCTCATCTAAGAGTCTTTTTTTAATATTCGTTTACTTTATGTTATGTGTCTGTGTATGAGCTTGAGTGTACATATATGTGTACCACATGTATGGTGGAGGCCATAGAGGTCAGAAGACACATCAGATTCCCTGGAACTAGAGTGAGAGACAGTTGTGAGATGCTATGTAAGTGCTGGGACCTGAACACAGATCCTTTTCGAGAGCAATAAGGACTGCTTAGCTTCTGAGTCATCCCTCAACCCTCAAGTCTACATATAACTCTTGTATTATTTCTTTCAAATTTGATCTTTATCTCCATTCCTTCATTATCCTGAGAGATGATTAAATGTCATGTCTCTTAACTTGAAGGTCATCTCATCATCTCGCTAATATTTCATAGTTTCTGATATAATATTTTAATACCCTTCACTATTTTAAATGTTAGTTGTTAAAATTGTTGTCAGAAAGCGGTATTATTTTATGTTCTTAATTTCTTTTGTTTCTTTTTTTTTAAATAAATTTATTTTACAACATCATTTAGTTCAACATAATAGCCACAGATTCCCCTGTTCTCCCACTCTCGCCCCCCTCCCCCTCCCCCCATCCCACCCCCCATTCCCACCTCCTCCAGATCAAGGTCTCCCCCGAGGACCGGGATCGACCAGTTGTTTCTTATTATATAAAGAAATGATCCTTTTTTGTTTTCTAGAGACCAAACTAATAATGGAATTTCTACTATGACAATTACTCTTCCAGTTAACTTCTTTCCTATTTCTGTCTTTTGTTTACATTTTTTAGGTGCAAACATCTTATTGAAAATACTTGGTGGTCATTCTCTACATAACTCTTAAGAGTTTCACATCACTAAAACTCTTAGTTCCCTAGAGCATGTCTGTCAGACAAATCTCACCACAGAGCAATCAGCACCATGACTGCTGTCACTGGAGATGACTCAAATGTCTGTGTTTATTCTGCAATCATGTATTTGTTTGTCATACCTAAGATTAGTGTTAGGAAAACTTAAGCCTCCCTATAGGTGTATATTAATCTCTTGTCAGATTTTGCCTCCACTCTGCCTGGTGTCTCAAGTATTTTTGACAAATAGAAGAAAAGGACAAAGAGACTTCAGGAATGAACCTACAGTTTGGTTATTTCATTTATTCAATTACATTGATTTTTGTCACACAATTAGCATTTCCAGTTCCTCAACATCTTAGAGTTTCTAAAAGATGAACTGGCTGCATTCCCTCAGTATCCCATTCTGCAAGTCCTTAGTCTTCAGCTCTCTCACCCATGTCTCATTCCCTTCAGGGGCCAATTCTTTATCTTTGCTGTATCTTCCAACATGAGTTGGCAGTTCATATTGGCTACTATCTCTGCTCCCCTTCTCATTGACCTGGTAGGTCTATATTTATTTAAAATCTGTACTCTTACTTTATTAGAATGTCAACAGTAACCAGAGAAGAAAAATGTATATGTTCCTTTACTACATTTAACCCAGAAGCAGTCCCATACATTTTAATGGCCAGATTGTTAAAGAAATAAACAATGACTGAGTTCATTTTATCTATGGAAAATCAATGAGGTTAATGGAGAAAAAGCCATTCCTATACATCATGTATTTTACTTGATATCAATGCCTCACATCTAAAATAAAATTCCATGGAAAATAATGTTATATATATATATATATATATATATATATATATATATATATATGATTATATAATATATTGTATATGTTATATAAATATTAGATATATAATAATTGGAAAATGTTAACATTGTTTAAGAAAGATGTGTTTTTGGAAATTATAGCATAAATTTGTGTCTTATAACCAAAGCTGAGCAAGTCAGTGAAATCTCTTAAAAGTATAGACTTCTCTAAATGGATTGTTCATTATAGAAAATCCCCTGCACAGAAAGACATAAATTATAAGATAAAATAAGTTATAGGAGAACAGGTAAATCTAACTGTAAAAATTATGAAATCATATCATTGAATAGGTACTAATATGTTTGTTAATGATTGTTTATGTAGTATGAAAAATCTTTATGCATTTTCCTTCCAGTATAATTTATATATGAGCAAGAAAATACTTTGTATCAAAATTTGTCATTCCCTAATATTGGGGAGGGGTTGTATGAGATGAATTATATATAAGGGAGGAAAAGCAACTAAAAGGAAATAAAGACATAGAATCTTAAGCTTCATTGAGATACCAATTACTAGATCAGTACCAGAAGGGACCAGAGGAACCAGGAACAAAACGTATATAAAATGAGAAGCAGGTCATATTGTGGGATTCAAATACAAGAGTGACATGGCTTTTCTAGATTGTATAACAACTGAAGAACTGCAAACTAGGAAATAACTATGTACGAAAAACAATGTGACAGCCAGGTTTAGAAAAGATTGCCGTGGATCTTAGCAGCAGCCCTGAATCTGAATGTTACCATGGCCCCAGGTGGCAGCAG
This sequence comes from Peromyscus leucopus, assembly GCF_004664715.2. Lineage (NCBI taxonomy): Eukaryota > Metazoa > Chordata > Mammalia > Rodentia > Cricetidae > Peromyscus > Peromyscus leucopus. The sequence continues at coordinate 1,390,432 of NC_051083.1, forward strand.
AGGCCACTCAGATAGGCTGGCCTCAGCATTAGTGTGGTCATCAGGCTCCAACATGGCCCCAGGTGGTAGCCCAGACCCTAAGCATCCACAAGGCCTTCGATGGTAACAGGAGTCATGGGCATCAACACAGATCCTGGCTATGGTATAGCCTTTTACCCACACATGGCCCTCAGGCAAAGCTTGGATCCAGACATACCATGGCCCTGGGAGACAACACAGACCACCAGATCAGTATAGCCCCATGGCAGCATTGCCCCTGGACACCAACATGGTCTCAGATGGCTGGCCAGACCTTGGGAATCCATGTGGCCTTTGGTGGCAACACAGGCCATGGTCATCATCACTGACCCCATCCACAGTAGGACCATGGACCCAGATATGATTCCAATAGTGGTTCAGATCCCAGCAATCTATGTGGCCTTAGGTGGCAACATGGGCTACAGATGTCAACAGAGACCCTGGCTGGGGTAGGACCATGTACCCAGACATGGCTCTTTAACGGAACCTGAGCAAGGATGTTACGTTGGCCCCAGGTGGCAAATAGATCACTCACATCTGGGTTCATGTTTCTACCTCAGCCATGTTCTGTGTTGATATATGTGGCCTGTGTTGCTACCGAAGACCACATGGATGCCTGAGGTCTGGGCCACCACCTGTGGCCATGTAGTCGTCTGAGGGCTATGCTGCTGCCAAGGCCACACCGATCTGAGTGGCCTGTGCTGCCTTCTGGGGCCATGCTGCTACTGAGGGCCATGTCTGAGTCTGTGGCCCTACACCAGCCAGGGTCTGAGTTGATACCCATGGCTCCTGTTACCACTGAGGGCCATGCAGATACTGCGGGTCTGGTCAGCCACCTGAGACCATGTTGGTGTCTAAGGGCCATGCTGCCTTTGGGAACATACTGATCTGGGTGGCCTCTGCTTCCACTGGGGCCATAGTGACTTCCAGTCCCAATAATTGATTTCTGGAGGAAAGGAATGAAAGAATGGAGAACATAAAAAGTAAAGGGTTTTGCTGGGCAGTGGTGGCGCATGCCTATAATCCCAGCACTCAGGAGGCAAAGGCAGGCGGATCTCTATGAGTTCGAGGCCAGCCTGGGAAACAGAGTGAGTTCAAGGAAAGGTGCAAAGCTACACAGAAAAACCCTGTCTCAAGAAAAAAAAAAAGTAAAGGGTTTCAGAAATCCTGAACAGGAGATAATATGGAAGGACTTAGGAGAGGGAAATGACATCATCAAAATATATTTAAAAATTGTTTTAAATAATAAAAATATGATAAAAAGAAACAATAAAAAAGTAAAATAAATTTAGAAGTCTAAAGCTAGGGCCTGAGAATGTAGACCATTTGAGGGAATGTGTACCTAACTTGCAGGAAATCCTGCCTTCAATCCTGGCACTGCATAAAACTGAGGTAGCCCATTTCTGTAATCCCAGAATTATGAGATAAGTCAGGAGGATTGGAAGAAGTTCAAGGTTATTCTCCACTGCAGAGCAAGTAAGCAACCAGCTTGTACGTTCTTATTTTATATAATTTATTTTAAAGCTTCTTAAAGTTTTATTTATTTTATGTATGTGAGTGCTTTGCCTATATGCAGGTCAGGTGGAACTGGAGTTACAGACAGCTTTGAGCCTCTGTGTGGGTGCTGGGAACAGAACCCAGATACTACGGATGATCAGCAAGTGCTCTTAACTACTGAACCATCTCTCTAAGCTCCAAGAAAAAAATCTAAGTGAAGTTCTAAACTTTTACATGCTGTCTCTGATATTGTTCAATGACTAAGATCAGTTGGCACCATAACTCTTTTATTTTAGATTCTACCTTGTCCTTCCATGCAAGTAATTCCATCCAAAGCCCCTTTAAGCAGAAGAGATCATAGATAGAAAACAGATATAATAACAGAAATTAATCAGCTTGACACTACATGGATGATTATTGTTTAAAATGCAGGCAATTCATCTTCTATACTTACACTATCTAAATTTAGAGAACACCACTTTTTCTATTTGGTGCATTCTCTAAGCTGCAGTGTGAAGATAAGTATTTTACCATTGTTGATAGCTTTGAGATCTACAAGGTTTTGATCAAACAAATATGAACTATTGTACATCAAAAATAAAGTCCAAATCCATGAAAAGTAACAGTTTTTTTCAATCAAACATTAAACCTCTCCTCCCTTTCACTAATTTACAGGCTTACTCAGGCAAAGAAATTATGAAATATTATTTGAATTGCTAATACAGGCCAAGCAATTGTGCTAAAAGAACAAATCCAGCCTGATGGCAATTACTCATGTGAAAAATTAGTTTTCTTAGGAGGTTGCATTGTGCAATTTGGCTTCTAATTGGTGTATGGCACCAATTAATTTCTAACAATGTATCTAGCAAGTGAAAGAAAATTTATTGAAAATAACCAAGTAAAACTCCATGCTTTAGTGGAACAGAATAATGACTGTATTTGTCTCTCTTTTTTAAAAAAGTTATATCTTATTTTTTTCCCTTCCTGCTAATGAGTCACTTGTATTTCCTTCTATCTCTATCGTCTTCAGTAGCCTCAGTGCCTTTCCAATCTGGAATCGTTAACAATTGATGAACACTTAGCCATGTCCTATGCACAATGCCCCGTGTGAGAGGCCAAAGCTGCAAAAGATTTGATCAATATTTATACTTTCTGCAGTATTTCAATATCTCAATTCTGGTGTCTCTTTTTCAGAAACTGTCCCTGCCTGACAACCTAAAGTTAGTTTAGCCTCAGTGTTTCCATAGCAACTTGCTGGTGATAATACTGTAGTTGCTGCTGATGGAAGTGACAATTCAAATGAACTTGTACATACATGTACATATTGTAAGCAACTTTGCATGCATGAACCTAGTTAATAGTTGTGGCTCTGTAAGGTATTAATCTCATATTTTCTCTTTAAAGAGTAAAAAACTGGTCATAGAAAGTTTGAATAGCTTCTTCACGACCATCATGTTAATAAGAATCATACTTCTAGCTTACTCTGCCTCCTTGTCTTTTCTCTACAACATCTTCTATCATATTCCTTAAGATGTATCAGTATCCTCCTGCCCCATCCACTTGTATATGTAACAGTCTTATTAAATAAGAAAAACAGAGCCAAATGCACAATTAAAAGCCCAAGAGGTCAGAGCAGTAGCTAAGAGCTGAGACTTAAAACCGCCTTCTTACCCTTCCTGCCGCTGTCGTCCTTCCCCTGAGAAAGAGACTTACTTCCTGTGTGTCTGTCTTTTTATCGACTTTCTGTTCTGCCTTCTTATTGGTTGTAAACCCAACCACATGACCTCCTCATCACTGCCTGTCTATACAGACCTCTAGGTCTCTATGGTTGGTATTAAGATTAAAGGCATGCATCTCCATGCTGGCTGTATCCTTTAACACACAGAGATCTGCTTATCATGTGATTGGGATTAAGGACATGTGCCACCACCACCACTCAGCTTCTGCGATGGCTTGCCTTTAGCTCTGACCCCCAGGCAACTTTATTTATTAACATACAAATAAAATCCCATTTCAGTATAAATAAAATATCACCATATCCACTTGTTACAATAAACACAAAGGGGGGAAATATACATAAAATGTCAAAATAAACAGTGGTTACTTCTATTAAAATGCAAACTAACAGGGATGCTTTAGGAGGGGAAAGAGGGCCAGCTAGATAGTTCAGGGGCTTAAAGCACTTGCCACAAAAGTCTGATGACCTGAGATCCTTGGAACTCACATACAGATGAAAAAAGAAAACCAGTTCCACAAAATTGCTCTCTGATCTCCACAAATGCACAGTGGTTGGTACATGTGTGTCTGGGCCCATAAAAATAATACATTGTTGCATTTTTTAAAAAATGAAATGAAGGAAAAGAAAAACAAGTTACCAAAATATACTGCAAGATCAGCTTAAAGTGGGACAATGAAAAATGATGTGAAATTGTTAGTGGCAGATTCATATTTAGAAAACCACAATTGGCTAGAGAAAGATCAGTCGTTAAGAGTAATTTCTGTTCTTCCAGAGCTCCAGAGTTCAACCGCCAGAATCCATATAACATACCTCACAACTGCCTGTAACTCTAACTATGAAAGATCCAATACCTCCTCAAAGAGATATATGATACACTCACACATACCCATAAATAAAAATAAAATGAATATTTTAAAAGACATGTGACTCCATATATGCTTATATTAATCTAAATATGTAAAATATAGCTACATATTTTATAATATAGAAATTTGTACATATATTATATATTTCTGTAAATATATGATTTTTTTAAAGAACTTTTTTCTCAACCCAGACTTAAGTTTGTGTATTCATCAGGTAAGTGTTTCCACTTTTATCAAATCTATCTTCTCAAGTGTATCTTTGTCCCATGAAACTCTAAGCTTCTTATTAATACCCTGCCAAACAAGGTTTTACCTCCTGGGATGCTGGCAAAGTACTTTTTTGAAGTACAATGGATATAAGTATCGTGAATTGAATACAGAATGATGGGAAAGTGATGTCTGGCAGAGCTGAGGCATAGAAAATGGAGGTTATAACTGACAAATTTTTGCCAAACTATTCACAAATTAAAATAAAATGTTCTGTTACGTTCGAAAGTTTGTGAAATTTTTGTTCTGAAAAATACCTGGGACATACCTCATGATTTTAAGGGAGATTTTTAAGGGACATACCTCATGATCAGGTACAGAGATTGAAAAGAAACCTACTGGAGAGGATAAAAACACTGTGTGGGGAAGACAGGAGGCACTGCATCATCAGCACCGAGGGGTTGGTCATATAGAACTATGCCAAGTAGATATCCAAGTGCAGGACACAGATGAGACTAAGAGCCTCAGCTGTTTCTAGAGTACCTCTCTGAATCTACTCTAAGGCCATAGTCCTGCACAGTTCTGGCAGGAATGACAGCCCATCGGCAACACCAATTTGGGCCTTTTTCTGGAGATAAGAACACTCTGATGGCTGTTTGTATCAGGACTCCCTGTCTGTAAGGGAACTCTTCTACTACTGTCTCTGTGACTGAGGGCCAGTTAGCTCTGCACTAATCTCGACTCTCAGCCCAACCTGGCTCTTGGCCCATATGACACATGGGTGTATTTCCCAATGGACTCCTGGCACATTAATCTGTGTTCTTAGAAGACAGAGTAGCTGTGAGTGGGAGCCAGCCCAAACAGCCTCAGTGGGATCAATAAGCAAATTCTCGGGATTTTATGACCCAATTTTTACTCAAAAATTGCTACTGTGCTTTTATATCATTCTTAATTTATATGCATTCTACTACAAATGCTATAATTTTATTTAAATGACTAAGTAGCATTTCATCATGTCCATATGCCACGTTTTCTTTGTGCATTCCTGTAGTGATGGGTACTGAGACTGACACTATATCATAGCTGCTATGAGTAAGTCAAAATACTTCTCTTTAAAATCAGTATACATTACTTATTGTATATGCTGAAATAGCACACTGTACCCATATACTTGTATAATTGTTATACATTATTAAAATTGTTTAAGTGCAAGTCATATACATTTATAATTAGATTATACTGAAAGCAAAAGTAGCACAAATTCAAAACTGATCCCCTTACTATATTTTTGTGTCTCTTGTGCTCCTGGCATCACATCCAGGAGTATAGGAACTACTGGATGTTCTATCACACTTAGGACTACACAGAACATGTTTATGTCCAAGGCATCAACAAAGGTCATAATTCATGTTGTTGTTTCTCCTTTGCTTTACTCATTTATTTTAGAGAGTTGATTGGGAGCCATTTGTCAGTAGTTATTAATACTGCTGTGGCAGACAACATTTTGACTCAGAAATTTATAAAAACATATATTCAGAAGAAACAAAATTTTAACAGGAAAGGCTCTAGGTTCTCTGAGAGTAAGACCCATGCCTAGTGTTATTTTTACAATGATTTAGAAGAATGTGTCAGAGCAACAGTAAATACAAGATTATCCCTAGTAAGATTTTTTTGTAAAATTTCATTTTGTTTTATTGTATGTGTATGTTTGTATTCATGTGTATGTGTGTGTGTCAGTTTGGACACATTAATGCAGTGCCCAACAAGGCTAGAAGTGTTAATGACTTAGAGCTGGGGTTACAGGTGGTTGTAAACCACAAAATGTGGGTGCTGGGAATTGAACACACTCCCATTGCAAGAGCAGTACATGCTCTTAACCTGTGAACCCTCTCTCTAACTTCCTCATCAGTTTTATTTTTTAAAAAGATTCATTTGGACTGGAGAGATGGCTCAGCCATTAAAGTCTAGACTCGAAATCAAAAATAAGATTCACTTATTTTTAGTTTTTTAGTGTTTGGCTTCCATGTGCATAATTGTACTTTGTGTGTACCTGGAGCCCATGAAGGACAAAAGGGCATAACAGTAACTCCTAGAACTGAAATCACAGATGGTTGTACTCTGCCATGTGGGTACTGGAAACCAAAACCAGCTTTTCTGCAAGTACAGCAAATGCTCTCAGCTGCTAAGCTATCTCTCCAGCCCTATCTGTATTTAAAAAAAAGGAAAGAAAATATAATTATGAGATGTCAAAAATAGTGTTTTAAAAACACAAAACTCAATGTCTACATTGATTGACAAATGAAAACTGAACCTTTCATGTACCCATATGTAAACAGTTAAATATTAGCAGAAATGGAATGGATTTTAAAATATGAAACAAAGCACAAATACTGTAACTCTAGTGTGAGAATGACATAAATTTATAGCTGCAGACACACCATATTTTCCTAGTCTCTTTAATTTGCTCTTTTGTCTAAACTGATGGCAGAATAAAGATTTTTGGAGGTACAAGAATCAATACCACTTTTGTACACATAATTTATTTCAGTTTTAGCTTCATACATCTTAACGCAGACATCGCATGTGTCAAGTTAAGGAATAAACCCAACTGTGTTGTCTGGACTGACTGTCCAGGGCCTGAGAACAAGTCACCCAGATGCTTCAAAAAACACCAGCTTTGGGGATTCAAAATAAATCTTCCACATTTGGAAACATGTGAGAAATGTTTTACATTTTATTTTCTTTAACTGGAAGCTGAGTCACTGTGACAGTGGTTCCCAGATTTGGTTTATAACACCTATGTAATTCTTTGAAATTTTCAAAATAAAATCCAATTCATTCCATACCCATGTGTTGGGGGGTATAAGATATATGGAAATATATGTGAATATATATAATACATACTGTATACAATATAATTGCTTTTGGGGCAAATGTGATTGTTAAAATAAAATCCTATTATGTTTGAATGGAGACTCTGAAATAAAATGTGACCCACTTCTGCGCTGAATAACCTACCCTCATCTCAGACTGAATGCTAACATGAGCATTTCACAAATACTCTTTGATTTCACTTACTTCTCTCTGAGCTTTGCTATGGGCTCTGAGCAAACTTTAATTTTACCGCAGATGTTTGCAAATGTAAAGTGTTCACCGTGGCCATGGGATCCCAGGCGTGTCTCACAGACCTGCAACAGCAACTATGAACTTGCTGAAAGTAGAGAAACTTAGTCTTGACCTTAGCCTGCATATGTAAGAAGATCTAGGGGTGTGAACCAGCAATATGTGAAAGGAAAGTCCTCCAGATGACATTGGTACAGGATGAAAGGCAAGAACCACTGCTCAGTGTTCAGGCAACTGATGTTGTCTGTTAACTCTAGTAGAAAATTGGAACTCTACAGGAACATGCAAATGCAGACAAAATGGATCTAAGCAAATCCAAGTGTGTGAGTATGCATACATGTGTGCATGTATGACATATTAGGGAAGATAGTAAAAATGCTATTTTTAATTTCCCAGTTGTCTAATATGTTTATGCTACAAATTAGACATTTGAGAAGAGACATCTGGATGTCCACATGGACCTTTACTCATTGGAAATCATATAAAATATAACTATTTTCCTGTTAGCTATTCACAAAGAAGCCCACCACCATAAACCCCATGAAGATTGTTTGCATTTATATGCCCAGAAAATATATTTATTTTTCTTCCATTTTTCCTTCCCCGCTCCTCCTTCTGTTTCCTAAGGACAACCAGAAATGAAAGTCTGGGGAGGCCATGCATCTGTTCTCATGAATACATTCTACGCTATTTGATCCCACTTTAAATACTAAGTAAATAAAATAAATAAGTAAATGAATAAAATCACATGCCATCTGTCCCTCAGACTCCTCTCCCTACTGGATTCCAACTGTATAATGGAGGTTCCCAGATTTATTCATTATTGACTAGTCCATTCAATTTTGTCCCCCATGTCTACAAATGACTCCATATCTTTTAAAACTTGTTCTAGAAATATCTATGAAGTAAATACTAACTTTGTATGACCAGACACATTGAAGGCAGAATTAAGAAGGCAGTTAACACATCTAATTACCATACGCTAACAACCACCCCCCACAGAAGTTTGCTTTATAATTAGGAACTCGTGTGGGAATTTCAAGGATGTTTACAGTTCCTTACAGATTTTTGTATTGCGGTGTGTGTGTGTGTGTGTGTGTGTGTGTGTGTGTGTGTGTGTGTGAGAGAGAGAGAGAGAGAGAGAGAGAGAGAGAGAGAGAGAGAGAGAGAGAGAGAGAGAGAGAGTTTATGAATGTATCTGCACACGTGTCACTGTGCATGCACATGAGTGTGGAGGCTACCTGTAAGCTTGAAGTGTCTTTTATCATCTTTTTCCACTTTATCTTTTAAGACAATGTCTCTCACTAAACCTGGAGCTCAGTGAGTGATGTTTGGCTGGCCTGCAAACCTCAGTATCCTTCTGTGTCTAACTGCTTGTTCCGGGAATTACAGGTGTGTTTTGCAATGCCCAGACCTTTGCTTTTGTTGTTTAATTTCTAAATTTCAGTTTCTCACATGGGTTTTCCTGTTCCCACCTCAGGGTCTTTACACATACTTGGATCCATTTTATCTATTAATTTGTATTCATTGTTTAACTGTCAGTTTTAATATATTTTCCTGGAAACATTTTCCTAAATTTTGTGTTATTGAGAATTTCAAGGACAGGTAGAGTGCCCAGAGCAGCATGTTTTATTACCCAGCTTTTCTTCCACTGCAAGCTATATCAATATATTTATGCAATTATCAGAGGAATTTTCCTCCTTCAGATTGCAAGCTTCCTGGAAAAAGAAACAGTATTTAATTGGCTTTCTTTGATACCTTCAGCATCTACAATGATACCCAGAATAAGAGCTTAGTAAATATTAGTTGAATGAAGAGAATATAAATCACCTAACTAAACAAATGTGTTGGGTTCTTTAATTAAAATTGAAGTCTGTAGTACTTCTTGAATAGGTTCATATTGGAAAGAGAAAGCTGCTTCTCTGAAAGTTCCTTTCACCTTAGAATGTTATTCAAAATACCATTGATGAATTTGGTTACTTCTCATTAGTTATTGTAATTTGGTCCAGTCTGGCCACTTAGTTCATTTGGGGAATTTCTTGTCTCTTCTCCTATGCACTGGTATTACACGCATTACTCATTATAGACTTGAGAAAATATTTATAAAAATAAATGCAAGTTAAAAGCATGAAATATATTTTTTAATGTTCAACATGATCTCAAATATATAAAGAATGGTTACAGGGAGATTTCTATCCCTTTATCATATTACCCTCACCAATAGCACTAGAGATTTTGAATAACAGTTCAGGTTGTTATGAAAGGTGTCTACAACAGTAACAGTGGCTTACACTATGTCAGACAAACAAGCATTGTGCTTTGTTTCACATATAAGAAAAATATATGTGAGACAAGCCCTGTTTTGATCAAGTGTATTTTCCTTACAGATGTTCCACTTTAGAAGCACAGATGTCTCCTGCTCCCCTACTTTAATAGGAACATTGTAAGAAGACAATGGCAGAGACAAGAGCATAATGATGCAACCCCCTGTATCTTGGAGTGGGGAAACAGAGATAAGGGTGTAGAAAAGAAGGGGTGGGGGAAGATAACTAAACAAAGTTTCTTGAGTACCTAATCCAAAGACTTAAAAATAGCAACTGAAAACTCCCAAAAAGGAAGAGTGAAGAAACAGTTTTGTTGGCTTAGAATGTTTTTGAGAGGTAAACAGCTTGCCAGATAAGCATACTAGCCAGTGCTTAGTTGCCCAGAAACCATGTAAAAAGCCAGATGGATTTGTGAGTGGAAGAGATAGAGAAACTCCCAAATGAACTAACAAGCAAGCTGAAAATTCAGCAAGATATACTACCTTAATATATTCTTATAAGAAATTATTCTAAATTTAACTCTGAGATGGATGATGTGAATCAGAAGCATGCACAAACACACACACACAGAGAGAGAGAGAGAGAGAGAGAGAGAGAGAGAGAGAGAGAGAGAGAGAGAGAGAGAGAAAGAGAGAAAGAGAGAGAGGCACCAAAAACAGACTAGAAGGAAATGATCTAACATATATAGACTGTTTTATATTATATTGTGCAATGACTTTCTAAATTACTCTTATTTTCCTTTTTGTATTACATCAATGATAATCATTTAGAAGGTAAACAAAAATTTCTAGAACATGATTTGGTCATATGTTCTTTATGTTACTATCAGTCATATATGTGTGTATGTGTATATGTGTGGATATATACACATTTATATAATTTTTAAATGATACATAGTAATTATATATGGCTATAGAATTCAGACATGTGATATTTTGACATATGTATACAGTAGATAATGACACATCTATCAATTCAGATATTCATCATTTGTTTAGGTTAGGTATATGCTACTGTTTGGTTTGTCCACATCAATAATTTGCTTGCTGTTGTCTACCATGGTTTTTGTTCAGTCCCAAAGTCCCCTGAGGATATGAATATTCTACAGACACAGCCTGAGCACACACTGATTACAAAGGAATTGTGTTGATTCATTAAATCTGTGCTTGGTTTAAAGTCTAGGTTATGCTTGAACAGCAGCAAAGGGAAGGAGAGTAGAGAAAATTCAAATTCATTTAAATAATGCTGCACTTGAGGAAAAGGCAAGCTTTTGGGGCTGATTTTCTCTTTTCTTTCTATACATGCACTCATGCATTCAGCAGATTTACTGAACACCAGCAGAGTTAAGGACCGCAGGGTAACACTGAGTTAGACTTCAGTGGACTTAGAGAATACATAATATGTGGTAGACATCTGCTGTTCAGCCTTCCCTGAGTTGCCTCTGTTATAACAAAACCCAATAATTCATTGGAGGAATACCATCCCCCACTCCACCACTAACTGCCATTCCAGGTGCTTTGAGAAGGACTGTTTGCCTGTTTGTTTTCTAAAGAGACTAAGAGAGTAAGGGTGTGGAATTGGGTGGGTGGGGAGGTGGGGAGGATCTATGAGGAGTTGGAGGAGGCAAAAATATGATCAGAATACACTGTCTGAATAAAAATTAAAAATACAACCCACAATCTCAAAGTTTTGTAGTGATAGAAGAACACAGCATACCAGAAACAATCACTTACAGCAAGAAGTGATCCAAATTAATCCATCAGGCGTGGTGGTTCTCAGATATAATAGTTGAGGTAATGATAATGCCTACAATAAACTAATCACATTGACTTATGGAATCTAGTTATTTAAATGAGCAAAAAATCAGTTTCCTGCACAAAACGTTTTGCAACAGGTCTTTCTGATTGTTGGCACTTTCTTTTCTAAGAGGTATGTGTTCCACATTCTGAGTTTGACACTTGTTTCCTAGGTCCTCATGTAGGCAATCAAGGTCAACTAAAGAAGGAGATGACTGTGGAGAATCACCTATTTCATGACTGTCCTGAGAATAATATGTGCCTATCATGATTGTTCACATTCTGATGATCATAAGGCTACCTCACTACCTACTGAGCGAGATGTTTTCAATTGTGCACTCAAAGGAGAAATATTGACTTTGGGAAACTTGTAAGCAGTGCTCAACATACATATTTTTTCTATATTTACTGGGTAAATGATGCATAATTTTGGAAGACTTGTCAAATCAGGAGCTGTACATTGAAGGTCACCAGTAGCCAAAGTCTTCACCAAAAATGGCCAATACCTCAGGACTGAGATCCCATATCCTTATAAGGCTTTGCTTGAACATTTACTATTAACATTTGATGAAGGCTTCTGAGTTTATAGTTTAGAGATTTACAGGCTTGGATCACCATTTCATAATTGTTTGTCCAAATAACAAAGTTTATTAATACAACTACTTCCATATAGGATTTTAATAGTGTAGGCAAAGGATGCTTACATAACTAGTCCTTAATGGATTCCCAGGCATGGAGCCTCTAGTGGTTTCCATTGTAGAGATCATTGTTCATGTGTCATCACAAATGCCTACTGAGGGAAGTAGGTACACTATGTGTGAGTCTGATGACAAATGACTTTTGGAAAATTTGATCTGGTTTCTTTGGGACATTTGTCTTTTCTTCTATGTCATGGCACCTTAATAAGTCTGACTAGGTAAGAACTACATGGCGCTTCTGAAAATCTTTCTGGCACATCACTAGATCTGAGGTAGCCTGGGAGAGAATGGATAGCCAGCATTGGGAAGAGTCTTACTGAGATCAAAGATAATGCAGATGGTATTAATTTAAAGATAAAGAGAGGTACATGTCTGATTGCAATTTTGGTCACCTCCATTAATATATAATTGAAGCAAAACTTCTGACCTTTTCAGTTGTCTAACCTCATAAATGTCATTTTGTGCTTAAGTCAGTTTGAGTGGAATTTAGTTTTACCTGTAAGTATAAACAGGAATGACTTTTACAGGTTTGTACCTAAAATGTGATTGGTGATTTGACTCAAGATGCAGTTGTAAAGAAACTACACTCCCTGAAGCAGAATCCTAGGGAGCAAACAAGTTCAGATTTGGAATAACTGTGAGGAAGGTTAAAAGCAGTTACAGAAAGAGGAAGTCACTGAAAAATTGGAATAGAAATTAAGCAAACTCCAGATCGAATCATGCAAAACAAGCAAGCAGGTGAGCTGACACAAAAACACTGATAGCAAAATGACAATGTGGAGAAACCAAATTCATTAGCATGCAAAGATCCCAGAAAGTAATGATTTTGATCTATTTTACATATGGAGAAGATAATTGGTGCCTAGAACATTGCTGGGCATGCAGTAGGCATCAACAACCATTTAAAAATGAATAAAAGATTCAGAATTAGATAGAAAACCTAAGTGCCCAGCTACTTTGAAATCAGAAATTTTTAGACACTCTGTCCCAATATTTTTTTTAATATTTTCAATAATGAATAAGAATGCCAGATTAAACTAAAGAAATGGTAATGGATAATTTTAGAAATTTGTTTAAAAATAATAAAACATGGAGAAAACTTGAAGAGTGGGAGTAAACAGCAGAGATAACAAATCACTCCTTAGAAATGTCCAGCCATGAAAAATGAACTTTTTAATCAATGGAAAAAACTATTGATCTGAGATCATGTAGATCTTACACTCTTCCACAAATAATATCTCCTGGAACACTTGAAAACACAGATTGCTGGGGTGTGATATCAATTAATCCATATCTATAAATAAGACACTCATTTGGGTACTCTGAGGATGATTCTGATTATGGGTCCTCTACATTCAACCCACTCCCTTGATCTCACATGTAAGAAAACCAACACACACAGGAAAACCTGGATGTTGGAAGACAGAACTCAAGGGTTCAGATTCTCAATAACCTTCCTCATGATGCTATGCTATCATACCCTAACTCAGGATCCAAAATGCCTATATCTTACTTTGGAGGAGATGAATAATAACCCAGAAGTTGATAAGATTCCTCTGATTTTTCAATTCATTTATTCTCTAAAGCTTAAATGGTAAGAATCATAGTCATGGATAAGATGAGATCTCTCAAATTCTCCTAAATTCAATATTATGAATATTTAATACTGCTATCCAAATCGGGCTACCAATTCTGAGTAAAAGGATGAAGTGGGACCACCAACTAGCACTCTTGGTCTTCATAACTATAACACACACACACACACACACACACACACACACACACACACACGTGCATGCACACATGCACACACTTTGAAATACAGCAATAGCTATAATCTCTTCATATTACAATGCTTTCATCCTGTTTTTCACACTCACAACATGAAAATCTCTCCTAGCATAGATTGATATCCTCAGCTCTTTCTCTTAACTCAGCCCTCATATTTTTATAGACTATAATACCAGAATATAGGAAACTTAGGCACTCTTGAAAATCTTAGATGGTTAGACTTCAGGACATTAGCCTCTAAATGGTTCAAGCATTCTGAAGCTGTGAAATCCCCCAGAGTAACTTGAAGGGTGCACTCCCTTGTACTATCTGAGCCCCCATGATTCTTCTCTGCTGCTGTGCCTGTAGAAGCAACAAGATTATTTTCAGCTTATGTCAGAAAAGTTCCAATTAGTCAGTGCTTGTGACTTTTAGACTCTAAATGGAAAAATTGTAGTCTTGGATAGATTGGCAGAGACCTCTTTAAAGATTAGTTGTTCAGTTTTCCTTGAATATTAATAACTGTACTGAATAGCAAGTCATCCAAGAATTAAAAACACATCTGAATATTCTGAGAAATACTGCTTATTCTAAGATAAAATAGTTTGACACCAGCATGCTAAATTAAATGCTTACAAACAGCTCAGTGGCAAAAACAAAAGGCAGTAGGTTTGTGACTTCCTAATTGCCTTATTCTTATGAAATTAGCATTTCACATGGAAAAAGATGAGATTTGCCAGAGCTAATTCCACTGGAGATGTTTAATTCACCACATCATTATCAATTATCTCATAGGAGACTGCTCAGGTATTTTCTGTCACATCTTAACTGCTGGAATGTTCCTTTCTCTCTTTTGTTCTCTGATTTACAGCCTAATTTACTTGCCATAAAAACACGTGTGCTCATGCATTTCTCAGCTTTGCTGGGAACCTTGGAAGAATTTCTCTGAGCATATCCCATCTCTGAGGGCCATTTCACTCCTCAGTGTTGTATTTATGAACCGTAGCTGAGATAGCACAATAAGCAGTGCAAAGCCATTCCTACCTGATGCATTTTCCTGTTCCTCTCAGATTCCAATGCAATTTCTGCTTTATCACTAGCCATCTGCAAGATACAACCTATGTGTTATCACTAGCCATCTGCACAGTGCAGCCTACATGTTATCAAGTGTTCTGTTGTACTTTTCTCCACTTGTTTCCTATCTGAGGCTGTTGTGATCTTAACTGAATTTTAAACTCCTCAGGACAAGAACCAATTCTGGCTCCCCTTCTAGACACAGCCAAGGTCTAAGTAACTCACACATATAAAACAAATGTTTGTTGATTGACTTTAGAGGCTGCTGCATATTGATTTTGAACAAGTGTTTACAGAGTTCGTCTAAGGATCTGACTCTATTTTAATGTTTAAATTAATTAAATTTATTCATTTATTTTACATCCCAACCACAGTTTCACCTCCCTCTTCTACTCCCATGCCCTCCACCCACCTCAACTCTGTTCCTTCCCCCAATCTACTCCTCTGTTTCTATTCAGAAAGAGGCTGGCTTCATGGGTATCAACAAAGCATGGCATATCAAGTTTCAGTAGAACTAAGCTTCTCCCCTTATATAAAGGCTGGGCAAGGCAACCCAGTATAAAGAATAGGTTCCCAAATGCCAGCCAAATCATTAGGGACAGTCCCTTCTCCCACTGCTAGGAGTCCCACATGTAGACCAAACTACACAGCTTTCAGATATATAGAGGGCCTAGAATGGTCCTATATAGGCTCCCTAGCTGTTGGTCCAGAATCCACGAGCTCCTATGAGCCCAAGTTAGTTTTTATTGTGGGTTCCCTTATGATGTTGACACTCAGGGCGCTTAAAATCCTTCCTCTCTCTCTTCAGCAGGATTCCCCAAGTTCTGCCCAATGCTTGACTGTGTCTATGTCTTTGAATAAAGAAATTGAAGAAGACATCATAGATGGAAAGTTCTCCCACAGTCATGGACCAGTAGAATTAATACAGTAAAAATGGCCATTTTACCAAAAGCAATCTACAGATTCAATGCATTCTCCATTAAAATTCCAACACAAGCTGGGCAGTGGAGGCGCACACCTTTCTCTGTGAGTTTGAGGCCAGCCTGGGCTACCAAGTGAGTTCTAGGAAAGGCACAAAAGCTACACAAAGAAACCCTGTCTTGAAAAAAAAATTCCAACACAATTCTTTTTTTAGTTTTTTTTTTTATATACCTCGGCATATAACTTCAAAAGTTCCCATAGTCTATCACAGTCTCAGCAATGTTTTGAAGTCCAAAGTTCAGTCTCATCTGAGACTCATGTAATCTCTTAACTATAATCCCCTGAAAACTCAACACCAAAAAAAAAATCACATACATCCAACATATAATGGCACAGGATACACATTGTCACCCCAAAACATAGGGAAGGGGCACTGTGAGGGAATACTGGACCAAAGCAAGACCAAAACCAGATGGGCAAACTCCAAACTCTGTATCAACTCTGATACTGAAATGTTCTTCAGATCTCCAACTCTGTTCAGTTTTGTTGACTACAACATACTTTTTTCTCTTGGGTTGGTTGTACTCCCTGTTAGCAGTTTTCCTTGGCAGGTATCCTGTAGCAGGAATCTTAAAAGTTCTTATTAATAAAATCAAACCCGAGGCGAGTTATTGGGGTCCATGCTGGTTGATCAGAGAGACAGAATAAGCCACAGCTATCTCACTTCGCAGGATCCTCAGCTGGTCTTGTCTCCTCAGACTGGAGGCCTCTCAGTCCTCATCCGGAATTGGTCTCAGCTGAATTACTGCTAGAAGCCTGAATGCTTAACCAGCCAAAATCTTAACCAGCCAAATGCTTCTAGTTTCTGGTCCTCACGCCTTATATATCTTTTTGCTTTCTACCACCACTCCCTGGGATTAAAGGCTGGCTTTCTGGGATTAAAGGCGTGTGTCACCATGCTTGGCTATTTCCAATGTGGCCTTGAACTCACAGAGATCCAGAGGGATTTCTATCTCTGGAATGCTAGGATTAAAGGTGTGAGTGCCACCATTTTCTAGCCTTTGTATCTAGTGGCTGTCTGTTCTCTGACCCCAGATAAATTTATTAGAGTACACAATATTTTGGAGAACACAATACCACCACATCTCCTCTCTTTTTGTCTAAAATTAAAAAAGCTTATAACTAATACAAGAAAAACTATCCAATAAGTATATACAATATATACAGCTAAAAATTACATTAATGATGTCTAGTTCATTAACATTTGACAGATTCACATAAAAAACTCCATTATATATATTAACAATGTCCAGTCCAGTAACATCTGATAAACTCAGACTAAAAAATTTTCATTACTTATCTTATTTAAAACAAGTAGTTCCTTTTTAAAAGTAGATTCCATAATCTCCCTTTTTATCTTATCATATCCATATTCTCTTTTTTCTTTTCATAATACATTCAGTAGTCAACCTTTTGTCATTTTTATATCTTCCCCTTTTTCTTCAGTGTAGATTCAATGATCTACCTATATATCCTATTATTTCTTTACCTTTTTTCTCAGAGTAGATTCAATGATCTATCTCATATCTTATTCTCTTTTTCTTTTTGCTTTCTAGGGATGAAGATATCTTTAGGGAATCTTGAAAAGAAAATTTTTGGGTCAATTGTCAAGTCATATATCATTTGTCCAGTCTCTGCATAAAAGGAAAGTTTAGGGCTTGTTTCAAGTCCTTGTTTAAGTAGTCTGTCAGGCTGGATCATCTCAGCTAGTCCTCTCGAAATTGTCCTGACCAGTTTGTAGTCCAAAGTCGATTTTTCCGTGGTGTTAATCAGCTTAATGGCTTTACCATAGTCCTTTTGAAGATTTCAAAGTTGCTGTTAGGTGTGGTCATGGTTCAATGCAGACTTTTTTTTTTTTTGCCTCCTCTGTGGTTTGGAGCAATCACAGTCTGATAAATGTCTGTCTCTCGGAACCATGAACATTCTTCCCTAGAACAGAAAATCTTCACAACAATTTCTCCCCACCATTTGATTAGGAGTCATCACAATATGAGAAAATGTATTAAAGGGTCTCAACATCAAGAATATTGAGAACCTATTCTAGATGCTTAAAGATCTTAGTCTTACCAGGTAATAAATTCTGGGCTTCTAGTTAGCAGTTCCACGGATACACATAGGTATAGATTTACCTGGCTTAATTTGTGCTAGATTAGTGAGAAAGAAAATCAGTAGCTATCCAGTGTACCCAGTCCACAATGTAACTAGTCCACTTCTTTAATGTAAGTATACATTGATTGATTTATCTTTTGCCTTGTTTTATTTTACAGTGGTTTTAGAAAGTTAAGATTTAACTGACTCTCATTCGGGGGAGACCTTGATCTGGAGGAGGTGGGAATGGGGGGTGGGGTGGGGGGAGGGGGAGGGGGCGAGAGTGGGAGAACAGGGGAATCTGTGGCTATTATGTTGAACTAAATGATGTTGTAAAATAAATTTACTAAAAAATAAAATAAAATCAAAAAAATAAAATAAAAAAAAAAATAAAAAAAAAAGAAACCAAGAAAATCCAACTTGCTTTTAATTGTCAAGGGATGTCCTCAAAATGAGCTCATGGTCCATGTTTTGTTCACCTTGACTGTCTCCCTTGCATCTGACATAACTTCTAAGCTTCTCTTCACAGTTTAAAAAGACTGACAAGTGAATATCAATACCTATTCATAGTTCCAATTCCTTCCTTATGACTGATTTCCTAAAATAAATCAATTACACAGATGAACAATTAATCTGGAGGATGAACTTCACACCCCAGACAATGTTTAAATAATCAGATGATAATGGATACATTTTATTGATGCTCTCTATACTCAATTTATGCCCCCCCCCACACACACACACTTCCTTCTCAACAAATGATTGCTAGTCATAGACTATCTTTTGGAAGAAAAGAGATGAAGGCCACCAAACAAAGTGTCCAACATTCAAGTATATATTTCCTTTGATTTCTGAATGGAAGAGAATTATCATCTACCGTGGCCTGGTAAATTTCTAGTGCCACTCGTGTACTATGATCTGTCCTAAAGATAGTCTCCATTGCTCCACTGAGTCACCATTTTTGACAAACTTCCTACTTCCAGATTCTCCTCTTATTATTCTCTCTTTTAACTGCTACCATGTTTCAATTTTATATATAATTTATTTAGAAGAGATGCTTTTCTTAAGTTCTTCAAAAATCACTAATACTTGCCGGGCGTTGGTGGCGCACGCCTTTAATCCCAGCACTCGGGAGGCAGAGCCAGGCGGATCTCTGTGAGTTCGAGGCCAGCCTGGGCTACCAAGTGAGCTCCAGGAAAGGCGCAAAGCTACACAGAGAAACCCTGTCTCGAAAAACCAAAAAAAAAAAAAAAAAAAAAAAAAAAAAATCACTAATACTTGATGGCTTCTAGACTATAGAAAGAATCACAGTTCACTGATGAAAAAAATTGAAGTACAAAGTACTGTGGCTATCGCTCTGTATTCTGTGAATGTGTTGCTCTGATGGTTTAATAAATGAAGTGCTGATTGGCCAGTAACCAGACAGGAAGTATAGGTGGGACAAAGAGAGAGGAGAATTCTAGGAACAGGAAGGCTGAATCAGGAGTCACCAGGCAGACACAGAGGAAGCAAGATGACAAGGCAGAACTGGGAAAAGGTACCAAGCCATGTGGCTAAACATAAATAACAATTATGGGTTAATTTAATTGTAAGATCTAGCTAGCAAGAAGCCTGAGCGATTAGGTCAAACAGCTTTAATTAATATAAGCATCTGTGTGTTTATTTGGGTCTGAGTGACTGCGGCCCCAGGCAGGACTGGAGAAAACTCCAGCTACAACAAAGCATTTGCAAATGCAGGTCAAATAGGAGAAGATGAGGTCAAATTTATTAGAAATTAAATTGTACCAATACGAAGATTTTGTTATGATGATATGTCAGGGGACATAACAAGGTGCTATGAGATGAAATATTCAGATTTATGGTGCCAATTGTTGATGCTTCTATAGAAGTGTTGGTAAGGTTTAGGAGAAATTCTTCTTTTAATGAACAATCAAACCATTTGTCAAGCTAAAAAATAATGTCCAGAATAAAGAATGAAACATGATAATGAAAACAGAGGAACAGTTGAGTGATGTCATTGGAGAGGGCAGAATGAAGTTGTGAAGCTTTGTATTCAGACTGAGCAAGCAAGTAGGCCGACCCTCAATTACCAACTTGTAGAAAAGTTCTGATTTAGTATGCTGTCTTAGTTGGGGTTTCTATTGCTGTGACAAAGAAACTATAAACAAAAGCAACTTGAGGAGAAAAGGTCTTACATTTATAGTCCATCATGAAGGGAAGTCAGGGCAGGTTATTAGTACAACATGGAAGCAGTAACTGAATTAGAGGCCATGGAGGAATGCCACAGACTGACTTTCTTTTTGTGACTCGCTTGGCCTTCTTTCTTATACACAAGGACCAATTCCTCAAGGGCAACACCACTCCCAGTAAGGTGTGCTCTCCCACATGAATTACTAATTAAGAAAATGTCATATAGACTTCTCTACAAACAATGAGGATAAAAGCATTTTCTCAACTGCAGTTCCTTCTTCCCAAATATGTCTAGGTCTCTGTCAAGTTGACAAAAACTAACCAGGACATATATCTGGCCTTTATTTACATTTTTTTTTTTTAAGTTTTGTGATTTGCCCTTAACATATCAAATGATCCTTTGGAGTCTGTGTGACTTCATGTGCAAGTTAGGCTGTCACTCGGTACTACTGAGATCCTGCTTATAACATTCTTAGTCCTATCTTGGTAGTCGTGAGCAAATGTGGGTAACCCTTGTCACTCACTAGGCTTCACAGGAAGTCACTTATTGCCTAATAGAAGTATTTGCACCATTTAAATAGATATTCCAAAAGAATGAGCTGGACACTTAGCACCCAGTGCAACATGTGTGAAAAGGTGGCTTAGTGAGAAGTGATTAGGCTTTGAGAGCAGTGTCAATGACTTATTAGCATTATCACAGGAGGGGGGTCTGTCACCAAAAGGGAGGGTCTTTCACTTTCATCTTTGTCTCTAACCTGTGGCCTTTCACCTTGTGATGTGGAGAAAGAAGCTAAATTCTCATCACATGCTGACACCTCAGTCCTAGTCTTCCCTACCTATAGAACAAAATTATATGTGCCATACACGTTGCTATTATCTCACAGTAACAAACTGTAGACTGAGACATTCTTCTAATTTTACTGCATTAAAAAATATGTACTAAATCTAGATCGGATGTTCTTAGGTATGGACATCTCTCAAGGATTGTGTTTGGGATACTTGCCAACAGTTTTCTGAAGATGCCACTGTTTCCTGCTCTTGTTACATTTTTCTCAGAACTGTGCTGTCCCTATGGGATGCACATGGAGATGGGGAGGTCAAGACTGTATTCAGACAATTCTGTTTAAAGCTCTGCTCTGCCATAATCCCTGTGTGACTTTAACATTTTGACTTCTGCTCCCTTTTCTGTTAAGAGAAGAAAATAAGTCATAATCTTTCTTAGAGGTTTTGAAAAGACTAAAGATGTGAGCCACTGATGCAGATCTCTGATTTGGACATCTAGCATTTATTAAGCTTGTTCTTGCTAAGATTCTTGAAAAGTTGCTCTGTGGAATCACTCATTCCTTGCTCTTAAATCATCTACATTAGAGAGGTCTTCACTCTTCTTCCAAAGGTGAAACAGGAAACATCAGACATATTCTGTCACATTTCACCATATTCACAGCTTGGTTCAAGTATGGGCATGAAGATCAAGGTAGATGGATCAATGACATTTGAGAATGGTCTTTTTTAATTTTCAGAAAGTGATATTTTGCCACTACATTCAAATAAAAGCTGTGGTAGGCATCTTGGTCTATACCCATCAAGTGTAAAAAGGGACCTGTTACTTTCTGCCTTCATTTGAAATTTTTATCCATTGGTGTCTGTTGCTAATGTAACCTATAGATTTTCAGTTTTATGTATCATCAGATTTCTGTTTCATTTGAATTTGATAGAATGATAGATGAACAGGAATTAATAGATGATCTCATTCTACACCAGTAAGTCTCATTGGGTCTTCCCAGGGTTTTCCTCTATGCAAATACTCAAAGAAAATATATTATCCCCTAGGGTTACAATAGAATATATTCTAGTTTCATAGCTAAAGACAAGCACTTGTTGGCTGGGAAAAGAAAGGACATAAAAACAACTGACCTTTCTTTCCTAAAGCTTGCTATGCAAATTAAACTTGTCTTTTCAGATGCCACATTACTAAAGTTTTCATTAGATAACACTATTTCAGGAATTATCAAACCTGTAAGATGCATCCTTTGCAATCTCTTGAATGAAAACAATGTTTATTAATTGTATCATTGATTTGTGGCTTCTCAGTTTCAGAAGCATCTTGAAGAAGTAAGAGCACCATCAACAGTTAGTGCTCCATGTAATAAATCCTGATGTTAGCACTAATAATGTTGCTACCCCTCAATATTGTAAGAGAAGATTGAAGATAAATGTTACTATACTGTTGAATTTGTCTGCTTAGTGTCTGCCTGACATTTTGTGTTTAGTCTTTTACCAACGTTCCAACTGCATATATTGTTGTCATTTATTTGAAGGATCTCAGGTTAAAGAAATTGATAGAAACAATATATAAATATGTTTGGGATGAAGGCCTTGAAAGTGTTATGGATATAGATTGATTGGGAGGTGATTATTAAGCTAAATTATTAGAAATTATATGGATATGATAAGATAAAAAGAGAGATTATGGAATCTACTTTTAAAAAGGAACTACTTGTTTTAAATAAGATAAATAATGAAAAATTTTTGGTCTGAGTTTATCAGATGTTACTGGACTGGACATTGTTAATATATATAATGGAGTTTTTATCTGAATCTGTCAAATGTA
Organism: Peromyscus leucopus; assembly: GCF_004664715.2. NCBI lineage: Eukaryota > Metazoa > Chordata > Mammalia > Rodentia > Cricetidae > Peromyscus > Peromyscus leucopus. The sequence continues at coordinate 1,413,413 of NC_051083.1, forward strand.
AATGGACTAGACATCATTAATGTAATTTTTGTCTGTATATATTGTATATACTTATTAGATAGTTTTTCTTGTATTAGTTATAAGCTTTCTTTAATTTTAGACAAAAAGAGAGGAGATGTGGTGGTATTGTGTTCCCCAAAATATTGTGTACCTTAATAAATTTATCTGGGGTCAGAGAACAGACAGCCACTAGATACAAAGGCTAGAAAATGGTGGCACTCACACCTTTAATCCTAGCATTCCAGAGATAGAAATCCCTCTGGATCTCTGTGAGTTCAAGGGCACACTGGAAATAGCCAAGCATGGTGACACACGCCTTTAATCCCAGAAAGCCAGCCTTTAATCCTAGGGAGTGATGGTAGAAAGCATAAATGTATATAAGGCGTGAGGACCAGAAACTAGAGGCATTTGGCTGGTCAAGCTTTTGGCTGGTTAAGCATGTGGCTGGTTAAGCTTCAGGCTTTCCAGCAGCAGTTCAGCTGAGAGCCATTGGGATGAGGACACAGAAGCTTCCCAGTCTGATGAGACAAGACCAGCTGAGGATCCGGCGAGGTGAGATAGCTGTGGCTTGTTCTGTCTCTCTGACCTTCCAGTATTCACCCCAATAACTGGCCTCAGGTTTGATTTTATTAATAAGAACTTTTAAAATTCCTGCTACAATTATAAGTATTCACTGTACAGTTCCATCTAATATAATCATGGAAAACAGTTAAAAGTTTCCAGATATTAAATTCAGTCTCTCTAATTCTTTATATTAGAAAGCACAAGGTTTCATAGGAAACACCTACCACCAGACAGCAACTTGTGTCTTAGAAAATCATACATACAATGAATTTATAAACTAGCCAATTTGAGGCAAATTGGGTTGAGGAAGCCAGAACAAGGACAGAAAGTAAGAGACTTTGCTCTGGGTTTCCTGAAAGGAAGTGAAGTCACACTGCTTTAACCCACTGTTCAGAGTGGTACCAAATGTGAAAAGGATAGTGGTGCTCTCTTAGCCACAGTAGCCTTGGTGATAGGATCCTGTATTTACAACTGACAAGTGAGTCTAGATTCCTCCTATGATGCAGTGTCAAAAATAAAGTCATCTTGCTCAGGGATGCAAATGGTTTTCTAAGACATGGGGAAAGGCCTGATGATATTTCAATACTATCCTGAAATTTCTAGATGATTCTGCATTTTAACTTATTTCAATCATGCTTATCTCAAAATGTGTTATAAAAGGGAAGTGAGCTACTTCCTATAAAGACTGTAAATGTGGAGCCTCGGATCACAGCCTTAAATTATTTGACCAAATAGCCGGGCAGTGGTGGCGCATGCCTTTAATCCCAGCACTCGGGAGGCAGAGGAAGGCAGATCTCTGTGAGTTCGAGGCCAGCCTGGTCTACAGAGTGAGATCCAGGAAAGGCACAAAGCTACACAGAGAAACCCTGTCTCGAAAAACCAAAAAATTATTATTATTATTATTATTATTATTATTATTATTATTATTATTATTATTTGACCAAATTTGGATTTTAAAAATTATCACTGCTTCATGTAACCACAGAGCCCCTTGTTTGGTTGCCAAGGACCAACCTCCTCCCAACCCCTTTCCCTTGCATGGGGACTGGCCAGTTGGTGAGATGTGTTTTGCTCACAGATTGTCAGAATCAATATTGTGAGCATATCCATTATACCTAAAGGAATCTACAGAGTCAATGCAATCTGCATCAAAATTTCAACAAACTTCTTCACAAAAATTGAAAGTAGTATCTTAAATTTCATATGGAAATACAAGAGACCCAGGATAGTGTAAAGAAAACCAAACAAATAAAAAGAAATACCAGCTGGAAGTAACACCAACACAGATTTTAAGGTATAATTCAGAGCTGTAATAAAAAGAGTACATGCTAGCATGAAAATAGACTCAGTTCCATATTCACTCCCTGGTTGTCATCAGTTCAGTCTCTGTGAGCCCCTATGAGCCCTGGTTAGTTGATTCTGTGAGTTTTCTTGTGGTGTCCTTGACCCCTCTATCTCCTACAATCTTTTCTCCCCATCTTCTGCAGGATTCCCAGAACTCTGCCTTATGTGTGGCTTTAGATCTGCATCTGTTTCCATCAATTGCTAGAAGAAGCCTCTCTGATGACAGTTAGGCTAGGCACCAATCTGATCACAGGTGATGACCAGTTCATACTATGTATCTGGATACTCTGCATGTATATTACAGTTATGTAGCTTGATCCTCTTATGGAACTCCTAACAGTGGGAACAGTGGTTGTCTCTGACTGTTTTACTGGCTTTTGGGATCCTACTTTTCATACTGGGTCACTTGCCCAGCCCCACTATATGGGGAAGTGCTTAGTCTTACTACAACTTGATATGCCATGTTTTGTTGACCATGGGAAACCTGACCTTTTCTGAACAGAAACAGATTGGGAGGCATGGGAACAGATAGGGTTCAGGAGGGGGGGTTGAGCAGAGATGAGGGAGAGGAAAATGAAGCCAGGATGTAAAATAAATAAATAAATAAATAAATAAATAAATAAATGAATGAATAAATAAATAAATATATTTACAAAGAAACAAAAAGAAAGAAAGAAAGAAAGAAAGAAAGAAAGAAAGAAAGAAAGAAAGAAAGAAAGAGAATAGACTCATTTACCAGTGGAATAGGATTAAGGAAACATAAATAGATCTATACTCCTCAGCTACCTGACTTTTGGGAAAGAAGTCCACAATAAACAATGGAGAAAAGATAGCATTTTGAATAAATGCTACTGGTCAAACTGGACAGCTACATGTAGCATCTGAAAGCTTCTATGGTAGTAAGTTCCCATATGAGTTTATTGAAAAACCTTTGGTATTATTTAACCTATATGTCCTGCTCTGGCCTGTCATAACTCAGCCCAAAACTTAATCCTTTCTCCTCCATTATTCATCTTTTATACTTTGTAGCACCATATTCTTTCTTTCTCTGTTGAAGGCCACCCCACATGGGGCTTTACTAATTTCCTGACCTCAGTGAATATTCCAAAATCAGAGACAATGCTTATATGTGAATATACAGTATAGACAATTTTGAATATCCTATTACAGGTAACATACTAATAATTTGTGCTTAGATTGGTGTTTTACTGTTATATATCAAATTCCTGCTTTGTTCTGCTCTCCCTGAGTTCAGGAAACTGTTATGTGAAATTAGCAATAGAGTTTTATTAAGTATTCAATTTCCCAACTATTAAGGATGCAGTTTTATATATTATATATCATATCAGGAGACTGAAAGTGGGCTCTTCTAAAAACATCTAGTATATTGCCTGTTAAAAAAGAAATATTAAAGTACACTGGAACTCAATCCTATAATTTTGGAGGTGAGGAAACATAAATATGACATTAATTTTCTTAATGGTTATGTTTTCAAAGTACCATTAATTTAAAACACTGAATTTATTAAAGAAAAAATTTCAAATAATTATCACTGGGAGTTACTTAAATAAGTAATTTCACTGCTACCTAAATAGAATTCGGGTTTTAGCATCTGTGGCAAGTTAATTAGACAAATAACCATCAATGTGACTTAGCCTACTAAATATACTGGTATTCTGAAGTCTGAAAAAGCTTATTGATATGCTATGTTATTACTGTGAACTGCAGTAACAAAACAATGACTGCTTTGTAACTAAGGCCTTACAGTGAATCATGTTTGGGATGACTTTGCTAACCGAGTGAGTACTAAGAAGACACACATTTTCATGTGACAAGAAAACGTCCTTAGCAACATCACCTGCAATGCCTAGAGCCTCACTTTCTTAGCCTTTATCTTCCTGTAATGAGCCTAGTTGTTACTGTGTCACACAGAACTGTAAAGTTGGAAATCCATTTTTTCATTGATTTGATTTTATACTTGATTCTGAATTCAGAGAGTCTAGGAGCAAACCTTCCTTGTAGATACTGTAATCACCCCTGCCCAGTCCTCTTGGTAGCAATGATGGAATATACTGTCAGCTTTCTGAAGTTTTATGTTTGTCTCATATCAGGAAGCCTGCTAAATCTTAGCGTCTGCACAAGTGAGGTCAGTGGGAGAGAGCAACCAGAAGTGCAAACAGATTCATGAAGTGTTTGACAATGGACTCAGTTGAAGTTAAATATATTTATTCTCCCATTTTGCAGTCTCAGGTCACTGTTCCTCATGGAAGTTAGGTCTCACGTGTCTCTTATTTATCTCAAAGTGTTCTCTCTACCTAGCATCCACAAAAGGGCCTAGGTGTAGATCCAAAATAGCCTGGGGTCCTGCATATTCTCAGACAGGTTCTGGAGCACCAAATACCAATTCTATCCTTTACAAAAACTAAACAAAATGGTTATTTCTTCTCTAAGGTCTATTTAAATAAAAGTATATTACCAAGAACTCCTTGTGAATTTTATATGACATATCTTTTGTTATAAATTATTAAATATAATTTGTAGCTCATTATTATCTGCTGCACCTGTGTGTGGTATTATATACTTAAAGATTTGCCAATACAAATTAATTTGAGCAATATAGGATGTCAATTTTGTTACCAAAATAGTGGTCCTGAAAGCATTCAATATCCAAAGAAAATATATGCTGGGGTATTACTACATTTTGTTCATTGGCAACTTTGTCTACCCCACTACCATTGTAAACTAATAGTAACACACATTTTGGCATGTTCGTGTGTGTGTGTGTGTGTGTGTGTGTGTGTGTGTGTGTGTGTGTGTGTACACTCAGGATATGTGTGTATGTATGTGTGGATGCACTTGTCACTGTGTGCAGATGCAGAAGCCAGAGGTTGGTATCAGTTATCTCTCTTCTGTTGTCCACCTTAGTTTTTGAGACAGAATTTCTCACTGAATCTGGAACTCAACATCGTGGCTAGTCTGGCTAGCCAGCTAGCCCTAGGCTATTCATCTTTTTCCACCCTTAGAGCTTTATAGGCTCACTCCATCCCACTTGCACGTGAGTATAGAGGATCAGAAATCAGGTACTCATTCTTGTTTAATAGGCATTTTACCCAATGAGCCATCTTCCCCAGCCTCCAATTATTCACATTTCTTTCTAAAGCTATTTGGGCGAATCTGACCCAGAGTAGGGGAAGATCCAGGTTAGCAACAACTTTGACCCCATTATTGGCAATATTTCATAAATTTGGAAGGGTACAAGGAGACCAACAAATTTAAATCCTCTTGGAAGAGAAGGGAATTAGAGAAGACAGAATTAAAATGAATAGTCTGAAGATGCCTTTGAAATTGAAAGCTTTGTGCACAGACATTCTGAGGACTGTGCCTATCCCAGGCACACAGATGGACATCAGGACTACCTTAATGACCTGTAAGAGGATCTGTCTGTATTTAATTGGAATAAGGGTTGCATGCTACCTTGAATTGGGCACTTGGTAAAGGGCAGGGGGATATTTCATGTAAATTTCTAAGTATAGCTGACAGCTACATCTCCTTTTTCTCATCAATTGAACTAAGAAATGGTCCTTGTCCCATCTTTTAAGGGAACTAATAACAGCATGTGCCATGGTTTGGTAGAGAATACTTGCTTGTAATTTTTTTTCTTTCTTTTCCTTCACTCCCTCCCTTCTTTCCTCCCTTCCTTTCTTCCTTCCTTCCTTTTTTTCCTTTTGATAAATCAGTCTAAATAAATATTTCACAAGAGCAAATTAGATGAGGACAGAAACGCTGTTATTATCACATTTTCTCATCCCACTGATTCGGAAACCTGTCAGCTTCTTTTGAGGAGCAAGTTGTAGTCAGAATGTCATGCATTTTGCTTTGTATAAAAATACAATTCTTACATTGAAAAGAGAAAATGAAAGTCTCTCTCTCTCTCTCTCTCTCTCTCTCTCTCTCTGTGTGTGTGTGTGTGTGTGTGTGTTTAATAAAAAGGGAAGAGGCAAGAGCGACAACAAATATTATAACCACAGTAAAAGGCAAAATAATCTATAAAATACATTTAGTATTTTAAATATTTTTCATTTTTAAGTTTTGAAAAAACATATCACATAAGGAAACTTAACATAGGTTGAAAATAAATAAATCTAATGGTGCATCTTAAATATGATGTTCTATGCATTATGACTGACTTCACAATGGCCCTGGTTTGTGAGTTATCACACCCAACATGGTTATGACAGAAGGCAAGGGACTTCCCAGGGTCACGCATCAAGCAAACCACCAGGCTTAAAGATTAGTTCAGGACATTTGGTGATAAAGCCTTAGCGGCTTCTTGTCTGTCTGTCTTTCAAGATGCATTCTGCATCTCACTGCTGATGGCTATTCCACAGAATTTCTGAGCATTGGGTCTCATTCTTGGATATTTAACATGAATAATTATATGCTGTATATCATCTTTAAAGAAATATACTCAACTTCCTTTAATGCAGGGCTTAAGCAACATATTTTCCTTGCAATCATTTTAGAGCATTGCTAAGTCTATGCTGCCAGAAGAGCTATTAATGAAGTGAAGCATTAATTATAAGATAATTAAAAATAAGAAAATATTTAGAAATACAATATGGCCTCTGCTCCCATGTGTTTCTTACTTTACTTGTAATATAATTTATACTACACTGTAAAAATATTCCTAAAATACATTTTTGTAAAGAAAAAAATCATGGTTCTGAGGCAACTATTACCAACACATCATTTATCACATTTCTTTATCTTTATCTACATGCAATTATACTTTGCATAAAATATCACATGATGATTTATGACCATTCTCTTTCTCCAATTCACCTGATGAAATATTCTCTCCTAAAAAAAAAAAGTAGTTCAATGAAAAACAATAGCTAATATATGTGAACAATCCAGAGGATTCTGACATTTGCAGCTTGGCATGCTCCCACTGATACATCTCTGTTGGATTTGGAGAACTTTTTCATCTGAACAGAATAAATACATTGATTGGCAACCCCAAGATAGTCTCTCCATTTCACCTTGAACCGTCAAAAACCAAGTGTTCAAATCCCACTGTTCCCTAATCTTTCACTCTTTCACCTACATACCTTCAGTGAGTCCCAAAGGTAGAAGCATGCTAATCTACAATAAGTTTTCTCTTTGAGGTCAGCCCCATCCTCCCTACAGGTGATAGACTGAAATGAAAATGATTCTTACTCAGCAAAACCCGAGAGGGGTGCATGCCAGCAGCAGAGTAGTAGACACTGGCTGCCAAAAAGAACCCAAACATAAATTATAAGCAAGAGGGAACACAGAATCTGAAAATATAGTTTCACTAAACATGAAGAAAATGTCATAAAGTTAAGTCTCCCAACAGAGTACACTTTAATGTGGAATATTGAGGCCAAATAAACTACTGGGTCAATTCTATATAATCTATTGATGCCTTGGCCAGTTACCACTTGGTTGATAGGTGAGGAAGACATTGGCAGTTGTTTTATTGGTGACAATACAAGAAACTTAAGAGAACAAACCAATGACAATAAGTAGAGCTAGTGTAGTTGGTCCAACAAAGGCAATGGTACTTCTCAAAGAGAGTGTATAATGTTTTATAGGCTCCACTCTTCATTTATCTCCTCATTTCTTTATTCTCTTCTCCACACAGAATCTTCTTTCTTCTTGGCATACAAATGATGCTTATGCTTATTCTGATGAATTGGTATATCTATTCATTCTTATTCTGACTTTTGATTAACTTGCCACTAGAATAGTGTCTTAGGGTTTTTAGTGCTATGAAGAGACACCATGACCATGACAACTCTTATAAAATATATATACAATTGGGGTAGCTCCCTTACAATTTCAGAGGTTCAGTCCATTATCATGGTAGGGACCATGGTGACCTGCAGGCAGATGTGGTACTGGAGAGATAGCTGAGAGTCCTACATCTTATAGGAAACAAGAAGTTAACTGACACACTTGGCAGTATCCTGAACACAGGAAACCTCAAAGCCTGCCCCCACAGTGACATTTCCTCTAACAAAGCCATATCCACTCCAACAAAGCCACACCTCCTAATAGTGCCACTCCTATGACACTATGGAAGCCAATTACATTCAAACTGCCACAAATACTATTTTGTTCTGATGCCTCCATTGCAAACTTCCCTTTTCTAGTGGCTTTAAAAATACAAGTATATCAACTTTAGCCCACGTCCATAAGATCCTAGAGCCCAACAACAGTCATTTTTTTTTTTTTTTTTTTTTTTTTTTTGGTTTTTTTGAGACAGGGTTTCTCTGTGTAGCTTTGCGCCTTTCCTGGAACTCACTTGGTAGCCCAGGCTGGCCTTGAACTCACAGAGATTCGCCTGGCTCTGCCTCCCGAGTGCTGGGATTAAAGGCATGCGCCACCACTGCCCGGCCAAACAGTCATTTTTTTAATTCTAAATTTGTGACAGAGAAAACTGGAATGAGACAGTTGATACCTACTTTATCACCCGAATGCAATCAGCTGCAGCTGTTGGGAGATGTTCCACAGATTCCAAGAAGTTGAAAGTAGGGGCAAAAACACATGGATCAATGAGGGTTGGAAAACAAAACATTGTGAGACTCCATCCTGGTGCAAAACAGTGAAGACCACAGGAAGCACGGGCAGATTGCTAGCTTGATTACTTTGGAACTTTTCCTTAAAGATTTTTTTAAATGTATGTATATGTGTGCCTGTATGACTATATGTGCATTATGTGCATGCAGGAGCCTGTAAAGGCCATAAAGAAACATTAGATCCACTTACATTAGTATTACAAGTGGTTGTGAGCCACCATATAGTCCTGGGAACTAAACTCAGGTCTTCAGCAAGAGTAGTAAGCTCTTTTAACCATTGAGTCATCTCTCTAACCCTTGTGAAATTTTCTTAGTCATGCTTCTAAAATGGGCATAGTCTTAATGCCTTCCTAGTAAGATTGCTATAAATATAATACAATTAATAGTGTTAAAATTCTTATATTTAAGCTTTGCATGGTAAACAGGAAATAAGCCTCAGCTTCTGTGAAGATGGTATTACTACTGGTGATCACTATAGTGACAGTTCCAAACAAGGACCCAGAAGATGCGCTGAATGGAATATATGGTGAGAGCTATGAAGCTTGACAGGCTACCAGTTTAAGTCTTAATCACTGGAAGAACAGGCCAGAGATCAATACTAATGCTGAAGTCAAAGCTTCCTGGTCCCCATTTTAGTAAACTCCTAGCTGACCTAGCAACCACTACTACTTTTTGCACTAAGGAATACTGCTCTAGTCTGCAATGATGTTATTCAACATTCCTCTACCACGCTGATGTGGTTGCTTGATCAACTCTATAGGCAGTGAGAACTCCCCTCACTGAAAAGTATTGAGTAAATGAAGGCAATGAAGCTTATGTATCCTCATTAGGGTAGCAAACAGGAAGCACAAAAGCCAATTACTGCAGCCTGGCATCCTGTGCAGATGCTCGTATCAGGGCCTGACAGTCACTTGAGCCTCAGGGCACCAGCTAATAACTTCAAAACCAGAACTTGGGCAGTCATCCAGTCTTGGTGTTTGCTTCAGAGCACATGGCCATGAAAGGTAATACCTTTCAGAGGAGCAAAATGTCCTGAAAATAGCAATGAGATGGAGAATTTCATAGACATAAGCCCTTGGTGAGCTGGTGTCAAGGAAATGCTCTCAGTTTGCTTATTAAATATTACTAAGACACTGAGACAGATGGCACAAAATGATGAAATAAAATATAAGCACCATTTTGCAGTCTGAACAATGGGTGGAGTTTATTTTAACTTGAGAGAGACTCAGTTCTCTGAATGCATCACTCTCATGTAATTAAATAACAAAGAAAGTGAGAACAGCCCAGTAAATCCACAACTCACATTCTTAATATGGTAAATGTTAGGCAAAGCTAGGCTCATTAGCAATTGGTCTACAGTACTGCTTCCTTGAAGGCAATAATAAATATCTTTAATATTGATTCATCATGGCTTGCACCTCAATGTAAAACCTATTTCTACAACCCAATCCACACCTAAGAAGCAAAACTGACAAATAAAATGCCAAACAGAGCTGATCTATAGTAAATACTCAATAGCACTGATTATTAGATAAATGATATAAACATAGCTAGAGATAATAGATTATTGATTAGATAGATAGATAGATAGATAGATAGATAGATAGATAGATAGATGGACAGACTGACAGACAGAGAGACATCTTTCATTTGGATATAAGGGGATCCTAGCACATTGGAGACATTCACTTTATACTTATTTAACAGATTTAACAGGAGGAAGAAGCAGAAATAACCCTCCACAGACTTATGGCACCCACCTTTTATATGCACACTAGAATGATTCATATCATTACTTAAATATTTGCAAGAAAGAAGATGCACAGGAAAGGAAAAGTTTGCATCTTTTCACATGCTCTATCAATCTTGGTGGAAAGCAGATAGTTAATGCAACATTTAAAAGAGAGTTTTCATTTATTCCATTTATCAATCAAAAAACCAAACACTTAGAAATTTTGGGTTGAATGAACTTGTCTAGTTTCTAACGCAGTTCTGAGTTTCTATTTATTTTACTACCAACTTCCTGAATTGTGGGACAAAAAAATATAATCTCATTAGGATAATATATTTGTATGAGTCTGGTTGCAAGAAAATGATGCTGTTTCAGATACAGCTGGATTCATGACTCTAACTTTTTCAGTTAAAAATTGGCTACTTTCCCCCTTTTAAATATCGGATACAACCTCGTTTTTCCATCGCCATAGTAAAATAACTTCTATATTAGTTCCATAATTTATATTTGTCTCAGCTTAAAAGCCTATCAAAATGAAGGACTTTCTCAGAAATTCTAGTCAATGTTTCACTACAAGGCATGACTTTGGATTGTGTTTATAATGGACTTGTCAAAATTACTCTACCAATCTGATGATGTGTTGCTTGATCAACCCTATAAGAATGAGAACTCAGCACACTAAACAGTGGCAGATGAGTGAAGACCAACCTGCACATCTTCACTGGAGCAGCGAGCAGGAGGCAAGAACACTAACTGTAATGTGTAGTCACCTCAGAAAAGAGAAACAGATAATTAACACCCTTGATGAAGTTGACACCACACAAACTAAATGAATAGGCCTGCACGTGAAAACCACCTCTTAAGTAAAAATTTAAAACCAATTGAAGTAAATATTGGGGAATCACCTAACAACCCACCCTTATTTCCAACTTCTCTTCCTGTTATAGTTACAAGTTTTATCTCATAAGAATATTAAACTTTTCATTGATTGAAAATCCTACTTCTACAGGCAAGATCCTAAGATTTGTGAGTTCAGTACAGTTGTGTGTAATATTAAAAGAATTATCATGCAAGGGTGATTCCTAAAACTACTTAAAGAATCTGCTTTCTTTCTTTCCTGCAAACACAAAAATAAATTAATCACTGGACGATAGATAATAATTCACTTCCAAATGTACCTACATCCAGTTTCTTTTATCACTAGCATTAATACAGCTTGTATGTTTGTTGAATAAATATTGATACATGATTGTTAAAGTCTACTTTATTTGGACTTTTCCAGTTCTTTACTAATGTCACTCACTTTTCTGTCCCAGGATGCAATACAGGGCACCACACAATACTTAGTCATCATATATCATTAGGTAGTCATCTTGATAATTTCTTCTATCTTATTTCTGATGATAGTCTAGTTAGAACACAAGTCTGATACACCACAGAATATCCTCCTTGGCTTTAGCTAATGTCGGTTCCCAGGAGTACAAATCACAGAAATAAAGTACCAATTTTGTTCACATCAGAAAATGATGTGTGTTAGCATTCTGCCTGCTTGGCTTATCTATCAGTGTTGTCATTACCCTTGGTTACGTCGTTACCTGGCTCAGCGGTGTTTGGCAGGTTTCTTCCCATGAAGTTCTTCTGTTTCTTCTCTTTCCCTATTGTTCAATGTAGACATCACTTCATATAGCCCACAGTGCAGGACAGTGTGGGTGGATTCTCTCCATTTCACTATGATAAAACACAAAAATTATTTGGATAATTTTACAAGGGAAATGTACCTAGTCTGCCTTGTATGTATTTATTCAAATGTTTATATGCATTCATTCATAGAGTGTATAGATGTTTATGTTATGCTTTGCTTATCTTCCAATTATATTTTATCTTTTGTTCAATTGTTAGAACTTTGGTAACTAGGAACTCTTTGGGAACCTATTAATTTTATAAAATTGGCTGGGGATACATATTATCTCCTTGGGATTTCAATTTGCAGTTTGAAATTGAAATCTGTACTGTGAGAACTGGCTTTGCCAATTTTCCTATTAGTTGTGCTTTCCTGGTTGATTTTTATTTCATTATTTTACTAGATTTTTCTAGTTATATGTGTCAGAAATTGAAGAGATTCACTCAGTTTGACATATCTACAGCCATCATAAGTGTGACAGCCATGGCCACCCCAGTACCAATGCTCAGTTTTCCACATGCAATATACCACTGCACTTTAAATAAACAAAACTATCAGTTTAGTATATAGAGATTTATTAATGGCTTCTAATGCCTTCAGCTCCAGGATGTACTAGACAGATTCACTCAGCTTGACATATCTGTAGCTACCATAAGTGTAACAGCCATGGCTACCTCAGTACTCTTCCTCGGTTTTCCTAATGCAGGCTTGAGATACACTATGTATACTCAAACTTGAAAAGTCAAATTGCTCTCACCATTATATAAACACTCCTTCTAACGTAAATTACAGGTATTCACTGGCCTTGAAGATCAACATTTGTTTTGATCAGTTAAGTTAGAAATCAATGAAGACCTTCAATCAGTAAAAAAGATTAAGGTAGTCTGAGGAATATTTACCAAGGTAAGGCATGACAGAAGCTAGCTTGCAACATCAGTTGAGAGCAAGTACATTGCTCAGATGAACCATTTGTAGTAAAACTGTGCTATGGAGAAGGGGATAGAAAGAAGATGGGGAATGTTCATATTTTGCATGTAGAAAATTTATATTTGAAAACACAATTTTAGTAATAACCTATAAAATATTGTTCAATAAATTTGTATCTGTTATGAATGTGTAACAAACATGAAAGTAAACAATTTAAAACTACAGTTTTCAATTCCATGGTAATAACTTCAAGCACATGACTAGACATTCACAGGACACAACTTTAAAGGTAAAGGAATTCTACATGATTTTAGTGAACCTCTTTATAATACTAAATTATGAATAATTCAAACATTTGGCAAAAAAATAAAATTAAAATAAACTTCTCAGTAAACCTAAATATTCATCAATGTAATCTCTCTATTGATTTTTCTTGTGTATGTACATATACATTGTATATGCAGGTGCTTGTATGTTTGGCTAGAACAGAGGAAACATTCATGTCTTTCCTCGGGTATCATTAGCCTTTTCCTATGGCATGGTCTCTTGCTGCCCTAGGACTTTTCAATTATTAGACTAAGCTAGCTGACCAACAAGCTTCAGCAATCTGCTTAACTCTGTCTTCCCAGTGCTGTTTTGTTTTTTTTTTTTATATAGGTGCTAAAAGTCAATTTCAGGTCCTCATGCATGCCCCTAACTATTGATGTTTTCTTTCATATTCCATCTAATCATTCTCACATCTGACCATCCATCTTCCCTATTTGTAAGCACTTAAAAATTAATTGCAAATAATAATTAGCCCTAAAAATTCAACATCCATATAATTTCCTGACAATTGTAGGAGATTACATAGATCTCCTCTGAGACAATGTGCAGGAAAGGGTAATCATTCCTCAGTGGGAGCTGATATGCGAGTGACATAGAGAAGGAGCCAAGAGTTTATGATTTCTTCTTTTCTGACACATGCAATGCCTTACCATCTAGGCTATGCATGTCTGGCTGGTTATATAAATCATAATTTCTACTACTCTGCTACTGTTTTACTTTCTTTGAAGAAAATACCTCATGTGAGGTATGTTATTTGATTGACTCCTCATCTATGAGCAGGATTTTAATACTGACACCTGTAGAGCAATGTCTGTAGGAAATGCTTAATTGATGAATTTCCAAATATGGCCACTAACCAGAATTAGAGCAGATATCTTTTATTCCCATAAGTCTTTGCTCACTGCTTTTTCTCTAATGTCCAAAGATTACATAATATAAATACAAAAAGTCTATTCCTTCCCCATATTAGTAATGTACTTTCATTTCTCTGTCTCTCCAGCTGACACTTTAATTATTGGGTATACTTCTTACAAAATGTAATGTGTGTGATGTGATAACTGTTTCTTCCTGCCCTATAATTTTTAGGAGTTGTGCTTTTTCAGTAAAGGAAGGAAAATAAGTATTAGTAAAGGAATCTAGCTAGCTGCTCCAGAAGTCAGTATCCATGCCAACAGGACTTAGATAATCAGGCCTTTTGCTTTGAGTGTTGACTGTTTTTCAAGTGACAACATGTTGTCTGCCATCATTGTGATTCTCAATTTTCACTTAGCTTCTCAAGAATAAAATTTAATAATCCCAAATATAAAAAAAAATACCTGATAATCTGGCAAATTCAATTCAGAATCTTTAAGTTTAAAAGTTTTCTTTCAATGACTAGAGAATAAATTGAAACTGAAGTAAATCCTATGTTCTCAAATGTATGTAGTATACATTACACATAAATTTATAGTGATCAGAAATGGAGGCTATTATTCCTCAAGCTGGCTGACAGAAACTACCAAAAGTTCATGGATACCCAATGTATATATTTGAGTGTGTTCATCTTAGCTATAGTTACTCTGCTATTTATTTTGAAACACATAAATGTAACAAGTTTGAATAAGTATCATAAGTTTAATAAAATCTAGAAATCAAAACCAACAAGTTCCTACAAAACAAGTGCTGTGTTAGCTTCCTTGAGCATCTGTAGTGAATAATAAGTTCTTAGATTTAGAAAGACAAGAAAGAAAAGAATTCCTCAGAATTCTGGAAACCAGACGTCTATAATCTGGCTGATGCCTACTCTCTACTCCCTCCTGAGGCCCTTGGGAAAGTTCTCTCTTGTCTTTGCTCACTTTGTGTGGCTTCAGGCTGAGGATGGAAGTTTTCCTGTGTCCTGCAGATGCTAGGTCTCAAATAAATGCAGAAAAGTTTATATTAATTACCAACTTTTTAGTCTGTGGCTCAGACTTAATGTTAACTAGCTATTACATCTTAAATTAACCCATTTCTATTAATCTATGCATCACCACGTCTCGTGGCTTTACCTGCGTTCTATTACATCTTGCTCCCCTGGCAGTTCGCAAGGTCTCCTGTTTGTGCCCTTCTTCTCCTGTATCTCAGCTTGGATTTCCTGCCTGCCTCTATCCTTCCTTGCCATAGGCCAAATTAACTTTATTTATTAACAAATGGGAGCAACATATATTCACAGCATACAGAAAGACCATCCCACAGCATCAGGAAGTATTTGTGACTGTAGTACTCTCTAATCCCTGACACCAGCTTTACCTGCCTTTTACTACTTTGCCTGTATCTCTTTTTTGTCTCTCTGTATCAGACTTCCCTCTGTCTTTGGGTTTAATGCCCACTTGATGATAAACTCCAGAACAAAGATTCGTTCTATAAATATGGTCATATGCATTGGTTGTTGGCATTAGTGAATGCATGTAACTTCTGGGGGCCATCATTAAACCCCACTACTCAATGTTTTGTTTTACACTCACAAGACTTTTCATATGAATTGACTAAGTTAAAGAAAACACTATGTATCAAAGTTATTAAATTAGTATATTATATTTAAGTAATCATTGAGAAATATATATTACTCATATATACATATAATATATACATATATTTAACTTGTGATTTGCTTCTTCTCATGAATCTGCTATATGTAGTGTATTTTTAAGATCACCCAAAACATAAATACCACCATAAAAATAATCCATGATTTATTATCAACAAATTGAGAGAAAAGTGCCATAGACATTCTAGATTCAAAATTCCAAAGTTCTGCTTCATTTAGAGAAATGTGTTTTGAAAGATTTTTTTCTGGGTGACTGGGATTAGCCAGTTCCTCTGCAGCAAGGTTTATATCTGAGGTTGTTGGCACATCATTGAAGTGAGCACAGTCTGTAGCTATAGCGTTCAGGTAGAAACCATACATCTGAGAGCTTTATTGAAACCATAAAATGATACATACATGTCTAATACTTCAGTAATTCAGTGGCAACTAAAAAAATGTACAGCCTCAATGTGGGCTAATTTACTAATTTTATCTTCACGTGTCCTGAGCTACCTCTATGTTCATCATCCTACAGAAACCAAACAATCCTATCTGTATGGTCAGTTTAAATCTACAATACATCACAGAACTGGTATGAAAATTGTGCCGAACTTCAAAAAAAGGATCCCTGCCGGGCGGTGGTGGCACACGCCTTTAATCCCAGCACTCGGGAGGCAGAGGCAGGCGGATCTCTGTGAGTTCGAGGCCAGCCTGGTCTCCAAAGAGAGTTCCAGGAAAGGCGCAAAGCTACACAGAGAAACCCTGTCTCGAAAAACCAAAAAAAAAAAAAGATCCTGAGCCATGTGAAAATAGATTTCTACACTTTCATTTTATTCAATAGACACTGCTCCCAGATAGACACTAGAAGTTGACCAGTTATCTCCATGACTTTATTCTATCCTGCATCCCTGTCTTTCTGACCTTCCCAGTGTGTTTTAGGAGGTTGTCAGCCATTATACCATCAAATTGTGAGCTGAATTTATCAGAAATTTAGAATGTGAAGACAAGAGTTGGAGTTTCTGGGTGCAGTTAACAGTCCAGACACCAGAGATAACCAAAGCAGCTGGGCAAGGGGCAGGAAGAAACGAAGGCAAGGAGGAAACAAAGAGCCAAAGTGTCCTACAACAGGATGTGAAGAGCAGTGGGCAGGGCAAGAGAGAGAAGTTATACATGCTCTGTAGGCTGTTTAGAAGATTTTAAGTGTATCTAGAGTGAATGCCTACCCTTTAGGCCATCAGACCCTAATTGTGTGGAATAAATGTAACACTTTCAATGCCTTCTTCACTGAACTCTACAGAGTTCATGAGTAGACATTTATGTCAATCACTCAAACTACGGATGGTTAGATATTGCTTCATTTGTTTTGAGTCCAATTTAAAAAGAAAAGAATGTTTATTTAAAATACAGAGAAGTGAATATTCCTTTCAGTCATTTGAAAAACCTTTTTTAGGGAAGTCTACAGTGAGCTAGCAGGAATGTCACTTTAGCCATTGACTCTCAGGTGCAGAGAAGCTGTCTGCAAGTAGTATGGGTGGATATCTATGTCAGACATTTATGAAGAATATACTAAGAAAATGCTTCATGTGTCCTGACTTTCCTCTTCTGCCTGTTCCTTGCTATGTGGGGAGAATGACCCAGAAGTTAGAACAAACATACAAAAAATATCCATGAAAATGGTGGGAAACTCCTGAGCCAACTTCAACCCCAATATTTAGAACTGAATCTAAATAACAGACATACTTCATAATTGAGATTGACTTAGACATCGTTTTGTTTCTCTACTTTGCATGTGTGTGTGTGCTCATGTGTGTGTGTGCATGCACATGTGCTTGTGTGAATGCACAAATGCATATACACACACACACACACACACACACACACACACACATACACACATGACCTCACACATATGTATGTCAGAGAGCAACTTGCATGAATTCATTCTTTCATTATTCTACCAAATGAACCCTGGGAATCAAACCCATGCCATTAGACTTAGTTTTGTAGCAAGCCCTATTATCTTCTGAGTCATCTTGCTGATCCTAGTCTTTTAAATAAAATAAATTTTAAAAAATAGTAATACTCAAAAATGTCCGGAGGAGCTATATGATCTACCTAGGATGGAGTGGTCCTACTTGTCACACATCATTAAAACATGTACAGAAAATGATGAAAGGGTTACTGGTTTGTATTCTATGACCTAAAACCGATACTCTATATTGGTTACAAGTTACATCTACAGTTGGAGATGACTGATCTTAGTGAAAGCAATCACAAAAGTCCTTGCATTCGATAACACTAACAGCAAGGTCAAAGGAGACTTGAGATGAACAGAACAAGAAAAGCATACTATTAAGGGGAGAGGGTAAGGGGACATCTACAAAAGATTCTTCTCTTGTAGTAAAGGCAGAATGGGTAAGAGATTGGTAGGAAATGAGATCCTGGTCCACATTCAAGGAAACAAGGGCAATAAGCACACCCTACATGAGTAGGTAAAAGAAGCAGCGATGAGAAATGAGAGTGAAGAACACACAAGGCTACTTCTGCCTTTCAGCCTTGAATACAGATACCAATGCTGGACAGAGCTCACCTTTTTTTTCCTAAGTTACATTTTTAAAATGTTGACATGGAACTTTGTTTTTAATGTTGTTCTTAGATCCAAACTTAAGTGTTACAGCTTTAACAGGTAAAAAGCTGTCAGCCCTCATTGATTGAAATTAACACTATCCCACCACCTTACTATCCAAGTTAGAAATTTAATTGTAAAATAATAACTAAAATATACCTTGGCTTTTATTAGTACTGGTATTTGTAGTCAGACTTTCTTTTCAGACTGCCAGCTCCCTAATAATGACAATCATTTGTTCTAACAGGACAGGCAACTTATTTGTTTGTTTGTTTGTTTGTTTGTTTGTGTAATGTATGTGTGATCACCCTTGCCACCTGCAAATGTATAGAGTTTACCTTGTAAGAGGTGATCCTCTCCTTCCACCATGTAGGTGCCAGAGACAAAGTTCAGGTCATCAGGCCTACCAGCAAGCACCTTTTCCTGTAGAGCCATCTCACAGACCCAAGGACCACATTTAAATGCCTGTTTTCTCTCTGTACATAGTGAGATAGGACACCATTAATGTACAGCCATCCCTTATCAACACAGCTTGTCTCGCACATTTTTATTCCCAAGATCCTTTATATACCACCTCATATTTCTTTTAGCTCACTTCTTTCATGACAATCAGCCTGGCATTACACTTTTTGGTAGCCTTGTCTAATCTTTATTATATTATAAGCACCCGGCCTAACACTCTTATGATAAATATGTGCTGAGCTCAAAGAGAAGGGATTGCAAATACTATACTTATCTGGGAATTAGCTACAAATCACCAGGTCCATCAGGCTGAGATGTCACTTCAGTGCTTTTTGGAATGTGTGGAAGCTATTTCTAGGTTTCAGAATTTTGTGCCTCTTCACACATCAGCATTTTCATAGTTACTGTCCTTATCATTGTATGAGTTTTGTAGGGAGTATTTTACGATGTTATTTTTATTTCAAGTACTCAATATCTAGATATTTTGCATATTAATTTGTATGAATATGCATCATATTTAGTACTAGCAAGTATTCAAGTAGTTATTGTGGAGATTATTAATCCATCAATGTGGCCATTATTTAGGCTTTCTATATTACAATACCATAAAGGTGATACTAGAAATGGAAAATTCTATTAGTGCTTTAACAGTTCTGTAAGATCAATGCTATAAGGCACAATGTCTGCAATATATAAGTTTGGGTCAATGTCAGATGTCAGTCAGTGTAGTCACTCCTGCAAATAATGCTCATTATATTGTTTTTCAGAACAGTGAGACAATGTTGTGTGTGTGTGTGTGTGTGTGTGTGTGTGTGTGTGTGTGTGTGTGTTTAACAGAAAGGGACAGAAAGAAGGAGGCAGAAGAAATGAAAGGAAATGGGAAGGCAAACCAACCAAAATAGAAATGACAGAGAAAAAGAAATTTTAAGGAATTAGTTCATGCAAAACAGAATAAATTCAAATCTGCAGGGTAAGCCTGCAGCAAAATAGAGACCAGGAAATAGTGAAGCTACTGATTGAGTCTGAGTATCATCTACTGGCTTCTGTCCTTCCAGGACAACTGATCTTGTGTTCTGTTTAGGCCTTCAGGTGACTAAATGAGAGGCCCAACCACATCATGGATGACAATTGGCTTTATTATATCAATAATGCAAATGATTGTCACATTGAAAACCATGTTCACAGCAACACACAAAATAATCTTTGACCAAATATCTTGCTACTGGATCCAGATAAGTGAAGCATAAAAACCATCACAACTTACCAACGTGAGACTTGCATGTTTCTTAAACCACAAATTGTTCCTAAAAGACAGTTTAGACCATAGCAAGATGACACTTCTACAAAATCACGATCACTAGTTCATTATATAAGCACCCTGAGAATAACAAAAAAAAAAAAATCATATTCTTTCCCGCTAATAGGATGCAAATTTGGGGGACAATACTTACTCCACCCCTTCATTTTCACAGTTTAAACAACACCATTCTCTAGAGTTAATACTATTTAAACACCACAAAATAAAATAAATATATACTATGTTATATGAAAGGATAGAAGGAAGAAAAAAGCTGTTTTATTGTTTTGCTTTTTGCTTAATGATCATTCTTAATAAAATAAGGAAGATGTACATATGACTGACAGCTCTCATTCCTGACACTAGAACATACATGATTTAGCTGATATGTTTAGCTTCTTCTTGCTCAACCCACCCCACACTAATCTGCCCTTCAATCTTTTGAAGCTCTTTACCTGATGACACACTCTTTCCTGAAGGGTATGGGCCTCTGAGAACCCCAATATCAACTTAGTTGTTGCCATTTCCCATTTACCTTAAGTCATGGTAACACTAAAATTTTACCTATACTCTAGATATACTTTTCTTACTCCATTGTGAATTAGGTTAACTGTTAATTGGAGGTCCAGTTTCTTCAGCTCTAACAGTAAACATTTTTAGTAGATTCTAAGGCATAAGGAACTCAATGAAGCTAGCAAAAGCAATCTTAATGTCCCTTTCACAGTATTCTTAGATTTTTTTTCTGTCACATAATTAGAATACACTTTGCCCTACAGTGGATCAGTAGTATTATGCTCCCAGACAGTATTATGCTTTCCTTAGAACAATGACCTCTAGGCCAGCAAACCACAAGCTTATGAGTCCAGTACTGAAATCATAATGGTTGTGATTGCATAGGATGTCTTTGCCAGTTACAGAGCTGTTAAGCTCTCTTTGTACTTAATTAATTTGGTATAAAGAGTTAACCAATGAGTAGTTATGAGTCAGCTACTTTAGCTTTCTAAATCCCATAATTATTGGGCTAGAGAGATGTCTCAGGATCTGAGAGTAGTTTCTGCTTTTCCAGAGGACCCCCGTTCCTAAAACCTACACAAACGGCTTACAACTGCTTGTAACTTCAGTTTTAAAGGCTAGAGTATCTTTTCTGGCTTCTGAGAATACCTTCACACATGTGATATGCATGCAAACACACACACACACACACACACAGAGAATACCTTCACACATGTGATATGCATGCAAACACACACACACACACACACACACACACACAGAGAGAGAGAGAGAGAGAGAGAGAGAGAGAGAGAGAGAGAGAGAGAGAGAATAGTAAGTAAAAACTGCAACAAATCCCATTATTATTAAGGAAAATCACAAATAACAATAATTACTTCTATTTTTAAGTATATGCTAAGTGCTTTATTTTGAATAGTGCTTTATATCTCAGTGTGTTCCAAACAGCAGTCTCACAGGCATTGATTGGTAAGCCCATTTTATAGCTGAAAAAAGAGTAGGTTTCAGATATCAATATGGCAAGGATAAATTACTTGCAAATGTCAGAGATGGAATTGGAAACTGTGTCTAGAGCTATGCCCAAAACTGAGATAATGAATTTTTGTGATGCCTTTAAACCAGTTCAGGAAACACTTCCCCTGTCAAATTTAGAGTTGTCTATCTCTCTTCCTGTACTAGTGTGTACTCTAGTGCATTTCGTAATATATTTGTATTTTATGGTTTCTCATCTGTTTCTTTTCTTCAACACTCTGATTCTTCCATAAACATGAGGAGAGTGTAATTTGTGGACATACTCCCTTCCATTTAGCACAGGATCAAACACATTAAGCAGTCGATCTTTCATCTCTTAGAACAGAAACTGCTACAAAAATAGTTATGATGGAAGGGCAGGTAGACAGACCACAAGACTAAGCTTCAGAAACATGGGGCTCTCATCAACTAAGATTCACAAATATTTGTGATTCCAAGAAAATCCCTTACTATCTATATTTCCTCATCTCTATTCTAGTTCAGAAACCCTCCTTATCTTAGCATTTTATAGTCCTGTCTTTTAAAGCAGTCTCTCCCTCTTCCCTATACATAAACAACAGGATAGTATACCCTGCCTGATATCCAGGTTGGGGAAACCAGGCTCTACAGACCATGGCTGAAAGCTATGTGTGCCAAATCTTCTTAGTCTCGGACACAGCAAGCAGAGAAGCAGTGTGTGGAGACAGCAGAGCTGTGAGATGTATATGGACTCATCCCCCTCTGTTATGCCATAGGAAGGAGCATCCCAGGGGAGGGCATGCATCAGATTGTTTTAAAATAGATTAAGAGTCAAAGAAAAGGCCAATAATCCTATGAAGTTCAGAGGCATGGGGATGAGAAGGCAAAGAAATACGGACTTTTTCAAAAATCAGAGAACAAATGTCGTCTTTGATCACTGGCACTCAGAATGAACTGGAATTAGAAGGATTGGAATCCTCCTAAGATGTCTGAGATAATTTTGATGCTGAAGAGACAGGAGCTGGAGGGGGAGAAAAATCATGGCTTAAATACAAGAATTAAATTGCTTCCTGGCCCCTCTGAGGGCCTAGGCCCTATCTACTTCAAATGTGGCTCAGCAGCATAACAGAGGAAAAAAATACGCCTCAAAAAGGAGCATGTGTGGAGCTACAGAAAACAATGACAGCCTTAAAAGCCAAGTGAGATGATGGTGTCACAAGAGGAAAGCAAAAGGGAACTACGAAAATGGCAGCAGCCAGACCAGAGTCAGTAATGTGCTTTCATTCTTTCAGCCCTTAGGTTTCATTTTTAACCAACATCTTCTGAGTATTGAATGATAGAGAAAATTCTTTCATCTATATGAAAACTTTCTAATTTATTTCTCACCAACTTTTCACTGTTCCTTGATTTCATTCAACACAGAACTGACAGATTCAGATCACTGATCAGTTTTCCTAACAAAAGTTGAAGTGAGTGACCCCCAAGAACATCAGGTGAACTATGAGTTAGATCTAAGAAAACTTTTCAAGGTATTAAAGTAGGAAGGGTGACCATGGTTCAGGTTCACTTAAAAGGAATTGTCAGGAAACCAAAAAACTATGAAGAGTATGTTTGCTTCTTTCTGAGATCAGGATACATGAGAGGGTCAGGGTGAGTGCGTGTGTGACAGGAGGTGGGGGTTGTAGGATATGTGCTGCCTACTTACAGTTAGATGGTTTATTTTAATAAGTGAATCTTACTAAAAGCACATCATAGCCGGGTGGTGGTGGTGCATGCCTTTAATCCCAGCTTTCGGGAGGCAGAGGCAGGCAGATCTTTGTGAGTTCGAGGCCAGCCTGCTCTACAGAGTGAGATCCAGGAAAGGCACAAAGCTACATGAGGACCGTATGAAACCAACACTGAAGCTATTGCAACACAGTCTGCTTTTGGGTCAGCAAAACAGGTTATCTGCTAAGCAGGAAATACAGACTTGGGAGATGCACTGCTTCCTAGTGGCAATGCACAGGAGACTTGAAGGTATCCCACTGAAAGGTGGCCTCTGCCAGTATACAGCTGTTTCAGACTTCACCTACGGGAAGCACCAGCACACTCATACTTCAAAAAGTAGGATCTCTCTTCCCCCTTTCTTCATAGGAAGGAGGCAGGCTTTTGTCCATAGCATTTAGTGCTTTATTTTGTTCGACTTTGGCCTTCTGATGACCCTTTGGAGATTTGGTATTTTTACACAGAATCAGTATTTAGGAAGCAAAGCATGAATCAGTGTGGCAGATCTCAAAGACACAGCTGTAAGAATGGGTCAGCCAATCCATACACTGTATCCCAATTATCATCTTCTCTACCAAGTGTTTCATGGGTGTTTCAAAGCTGCTATTTTTAGCATTCATGTTTTATTGGCAACACTTCACACACATACACTGAAGAATTGACTTAGATCTTCACTGTAGACAGGGCATCAGCTATAGCAGCACCATAGTTACCATACTGAGGTCTTATTATTCACTAGATAATGCTTGTTCTCTCTGTGTTTCTCTCTGTGTCTTGGTCTCTCTCTCTCTCTCTCTCTCTCTCTCTCTCTCTCTCTCTCTCTCTCTCTCACACACACACACACACACACACACACACATACATACAATATTTCTTCTTATTTGAAATTAAAGGAAAATCAACAACAAAATGTGTAGAATGTAAGAAATTTCAAAAAGAGCCCCCAAACTTCTTACAGAATCATCACAACTAGCAACATCAAAACAGACTAGAGGAGTGCCAGAAAAGAAAAAAAGACATGTCCTCAGTTTAGTAAGAATTTTCATAGTGAAAGATTCTAACAATATTAACCAAAAACCTGGATAAGAACAGTATTTCCTAAAGCTGGTTCTCCATCTGACACTGAAAACACTGAACCTGCTCACACTGAAAACACAGTTTGCAATGTGATAAAAATCACCGTGTTTCTAGATTCTTATAAACAGCTCAGTAAGAACTTGAAATCTAAGATGGCCTTTATGATATTACTGGAAAAAATCAAAACATCTGTCATTTGTTCTTCTCCCAAATATCTGCCTCTGCTTATCTGCACTAACGAATTCCCGAATACACAAATACTAGCTCCAAAGATGTGTTTTTAGATACTCATTATATGAAACATTGATTATATTGGAGGTTTTATCTTTAAAAATCACTTAATCACAGCCTGTCATACTATGTTTATTGATTTGTCACTGGCCCTTATTCATTAAGATTCCAGACAGAACAGAATTCATTTTTAGTGTTTTCTTCCAACAACCAGATTTTTATCTCTCAACAGTATAATTCAAGGTCAAGGGTGTTTATTGGGTTTAAACAGAAAAGCAATCAAAGTGGTTTGGGTTTTAGAACACACAGAGAAAGAGAAGTTTCCAGTCTTTGCTTACCCTGAGGATTGGAGTTTTGATCACAATATGTGATCTGAAGTGTCTAGGGTATTTGCTGAGGCTTCAAGGTTTAGAGGGGAAGGGCTCTTTTTTTTTTTTCACTAGTTGCAAAAAGAGTGATAATAATTATTGCCTTTTATTCCCAAGCAATTTTGCTTTCTGAGTGGCTGCGTTTTAAATTCTGTGATCTATCTCCAAGGTAATCTTAAAGTCAACACTCTGCTTAATTCATCACTTTCTGGGGCAGAAGAAGCAGCTTAATAATGTCAACAACCAGTTTCCCACCTACTCTTCAAACGCTGTAGAAATACACTGAAGTTCTATGTATTTTTGACCCCCATGAACCTTGGTAGGCTATTTGGTAGGTCACATTAAAATAGATACTGGTATTAAACTATGAAGTTTCAGACAAAGCTATCAAAAGTCATGTTTCTAGCCATGTGGAACATGAAATGCTTCCAATATTGAAAAAAAATGAGACAATGTCATATAGAAAGGTATATATGAATTTTTTTTAAACACAAGGAGTAACATGAACATGTGTATTAAATAATCAGGGTCACTAATAGGGAAATTTAAAATAAGTGATAAATGAGATAACACATTGCCCTTCAGAATGGGAATATTTGTATCAATAATATACTAGTTGGGACAGATATGAGAAATTTAGTATGTCTGCACATTACTGGTATAGAGTATTTGTGATTCCTTTTTTGAAGTCCAGCAAGGACTACAGAAAAAGAAAACTAAAAGTCTACTCTGAAATCAAGCAAGTCTGCTGCCAGTAGCCTCTTTAAAAATGAAAACATAGGCATGAAAGGAAGTGTCTGTATGAATATGTATTACTTTTTAGTGGTGAAAACTGGAATCAGCGATAATTGGTGGGTTATAAAATGAACTGATGGATTATAACATCAGCTACAATGCAAAAAACCAACAGGTATAGCCATATATACTAGTCTGGAATAAGGGAAGTTATTATTGATGGGGAGAACTTGAGCAATTAATTTGTGTCCTAATGCTATACCTTGTGTTTGCTAAAAGCCCCATGTGCCCTTTTTGTTTTTTTCTATGACATATGTCTGAGTCATGCACTGTTAGATGGGAAGATTTAGTTGCTGTGTGTTCTGGTGTGCACTCTGTGCATTCCTGTGTTTGTTCACTTATATGTGAGGTTGTGTGTATGCAGAAGGCTGATGTCAACCTCTAATGTTGGTCTCAGAAGCTGTCCATCTTGTTGTTAGAGATAGGTTCTCTAACTGAGAACTAGGACACAGCGCTTGGGTCAGCAAACCTGGGGTATCTATACCTCCCCAGAGCTAGCCTGGCAATTATGCACCACCATACCTGATTATTTTCTCATTGGTTCTGAGGATCAAATTCAGGTTCTAGTACTTGTATATCAAGCCCTTTACTGCATATATCACCTCCTCTAGTACAGAGTATTAACAATGTTCTGCATGGTCAATGGGACCACATTTTTATCTAGCAGGTAAAAACTGTTATTATCTTCTTTGCTTTTAAATACTAATAAATTTTACAAGTATATACAGAATGTCAATGGGACACAGGAGGACAGGATAATATGCAAGGTAAGAAATTACTAAATCTGTTACATAGAAACTAAATGTGGAGGTATGTCTTAGGGGGCCAAACAGCCTCATAGGAAGTGAAGGGACAGTGACAAAAATGGAAAATACTGGAAGATTAAAATATAACAATGTTCTTCTCTTCTCTCACCACATACTTCTGCTCATAATGACATTTCTACATCAGATAGGAATTAAGAGTATTATTAAACCTGACAGGTAACATTTATTTTTATATTAGTGTATCATGAGTATCAATATTAATGGTTGGGGGTATATTGTGGGGATTATCAAGGCAACTCCACCTAGTTAAAAAGGATATTTATTTTGGGGAAACTTACAGCCAGTAAAGGGGTTGGTTACAGGATCCGGGGGAGGTGAGGTGCAGTCCGGCCAGGTTCTCTGGAGAACTCTGTCTGCTTAGTCTACCATCCAGCACCCAGGATCATGATGTAGCAGGAATCTTAAAAGTTCTTATTAATAAAATCAAACCTGAGGCCAGTTATTGGGGTGAACACTGGAAGATCAAAGTGATAGAACAAGCCACAGCTAACCTCACCTGGCCAATTTCTCAGCTGATCTTGTTTCCTCAGACTGGATGCCTCTGTGTCCTCATATCCGAATGGCTCTCAGATGAACTGTGCTGCTCAAAACCTAAAAGCTTAACCAGCCAAATGCTTAACCAGCCAAACTCTTCTAGTTTCTGGTCCTCATGCCTTATATACCATTCTGCTTTCTACCACCACTCCCTGGGATTAAAGGCTTGCTTTCTGGGATTAAAGGTGTGTGTCACCATGCCTGGCTGTTTCCAATGTGGCCTTGAACTCACAGAGATCCAGAGGGATTTCTACCTCTGGAGTGCTAGGATTAAAAGTGTGAGTGCCACCATTTTCTAGCCTTTGTATCTAGTGGCTGTTCTGTCTCTGACCCCAGATAAGTTTATTAGGGTGCACAATATTTTGGGGAACACAATACCACCACATCACAAGGAACCAAGAGAGGCCAGCATGTCCAGATCTCAGATCTTAAGGACTCCTATCTTGGCCCTACCCCATGGACGAGTCATAGGCAGGTGTGGCAGTTACCCGAAGCCTCACTAGGGGTAGTACTTCGAGGTCAAAGCTGGAACAGCTACCCACTACAGGGGTGGAGAGGTGGATCACAGGTTCAGAACACTGATTGTTTATCCAGGGGTCTCTGATTCAATTCCTAGCATATGCCTGGCAGATCACTGCTAGTAACTTCAGTTCCAAGGGTTCCAAAGAAATAAATATACCTATAAAGGAAGGAAAACTGCTGCCACTCAGTTCCAAATCTTGCTTCCATGGGTTCTGGTAGTCTAAAACAGAGTGGGAAGACATAGAGTTTTGCTGAGTCATCAGCCCTTAGAGCAGTGGTTCTCAACCTTCCTAGTGCTACAACCCTTTAATATAGAGCTTCATATTTTGGTGACCCCAGCCTTAAAATTACTTCATTGTTACTTCATAACTGTTATTTTTCTACTGTTATAAATCTTAATGTAAATATCAAATATACAAGATGTCTGATATTCAACCCTTAGAGAGATTGTGACCCATAGGTTGAGAACCATTGCCTTAGAGGATGACTGCTCAGTGCTGAAGCACTAAAACAAGTTACTCACTAGTCATATTTCAATGGATATTGCAAGGTCTGGCCCTGGTTTGAACTCTTCCCTCCACAAAGTGCAGATGCTATCAATGGGGCTGTATTAATAAGCAAGATCTTTATGGGCTAGTCTAACTGATGCAGTGGTATTAACAGGTCAATTGTGAGGATCTCTACAAATTCAAAGGCATAATTCTAGGGATCCTCTACCTTCTGCCATGGGAAGGACAAAGCATTCCTCCTTCAAATTGATGTATAGTGTTCAAGGTATTTCCTAACTAGGAGGCAGAGTTTGGACCTCACCAGATACTGAGCAGAATATTGCCTTAATTTTGAACTTCTTAACCCTCTGACTTATGAAAACACATTTCTGTTATTAGAAATATCCTCCCTCCCTCCCTCTGTGTGTGTGTGTATGTATGTATGTGCGTGCGCATGCACACGCACACACACATACACACACACACACACACACACACACACACACACACACACATACACACACACTATTATGATACAGGAAAAGAAAAGATTTGACGGTCTAAGAATGTAAGAATGGACAACTTATAGGACACATTGTTACCTTACACTAAATGCCATTGTCTATGCACACAGAAACCTAGGTATTTTGGACAATGTCATCCTTTTCATTGGCCTCCCAGGTGTTCAAAATATATCAGCAATCAAGAGGATCCCTAAAGATACAATAGTACTTGTAAATATGACCAGTTTTATTTTTTACATTTTTGGGTTTTTTTTTTTTAGTTCCTTTGTTTTTAACTCTCAGATATTCAGAGCAAACATCAAGCTTGTGCTTTTTGAAAAGAAGTGGGGATTTTGTCATTCTCTTCCTCATCCCCAAATTTCATTCTATGATAATTGAGACCTTAGGGATCCATCATTATATTTTAAACTTCATGGCATCCAATTTGAGCACTTATTGGAAATGAGGGTTGTGTATTTTTTTTTACATGCTTAGTGCTCTTGGACATGAACCATAAAACAAGTGACAATACAATTGAAAACTTGACGGTCCTCTCAATAGAGTTATTACTTCTCCCAAACTCTGACCTCAAAAACTAAGGTCAATGCTTCAGACACCAGCTGATTTTGGGGACCAGCCATGGGCACAATTGATTCTAAATATAGATAATTATAGAAAGTTCTGAACAGAAGGTAATTACTAGAATTGGTAAATGAGAACATTTCTGTTTTAGCTGAAACAAAATATACTGATCTGTAGGAAACCCAGTGGTTGGGACCACTTCAAGGAAGCAAGAACTTGCCTGCCTTCTCCATCATTTTTATCTCCTGATAAAGGCATTGTCATCAACCCTGACTGCACTCTTGAAGCTACCACTCTACCATTCATGTAGCAGAGACAAACTTTAGGCCCAGGGTCATCTCTGAAAACTTAGAAAGGTTGATACCATCAAAATCACAGGGACCTGAAACTCCAAACCCATAAAGTAAAACTATCTATGAAGTTGAGAAAAAAAAAAAATGTATCAGAAATTTCAAAGACTGCATTGATATTTTGATGGCCAACCTATTGCTGAGAGATTGGATAGCTGCCTATCTACCTCCTTCATTTGTCTGACATATCTTTACCTTCTATGCTGCCCAGAGTTCCAAGATGATAAAAGAGCAAGTGTAAAGAAGGAAACCACCCTCTGTGCAATCCTGAGCTTCGGCAACAACAACTTACAACTCAGCATCTATTCCTTCCTTCTTAGGAGCCTCAGAGTGGCTCAGGATAGAACACAGCTAACCACAGCCTGAGGGCAAAGTCCATCCTACCACCTTGCTACATAACACTCCTGATTTAAGAAGAGATTTTTACCTCTCTGGGTCTGTGGGTTGTGGCATGATTATCCTTTACTTTACAGCTAATATTAACTATGAGTGAGTACATACCATGTTTGTCTTTCTGGGTCTGGGTTATGTCACTCAGGATGATTTTATTTTTTTAGTTCCATCCATTTGCCTTCAAATTTCCTGCTATCATTGTTTTTGTTTGCTTGGGGGCTTGCTTGCTTTAACTTTCTTGTGTTCTTTCTGGATTCCACACCATGCATTTCTATCCCACTTATCTCCCCATCGGCTTCCATCCACCCTCTGCCCTTGGAACTCCCCCCTCCTCCAAATCAAAACCAAATTTAAAAGAAAAACCAAAACAACAACACCACAACACAACAAAACAAACAGAAGTAGGAGAATCTTGTCATGGAAGCTGTAATGTGGCCCCTTGAGCCACACGGTTTACACTCTAGTCCGTTCATCTTTTTTACAAGAGTCATTGGTGTAGATTGACTCCAGTTTCTGCTACACCACTGATAGCAGGTTCTCCCTGGGGCTCCTCTTGGATATCCTGTTGTTGTCCTGTGTCATGGAGATCCTGCTGTTTTGGATCTGTAGATTTGTCTCTTTCACATGCTCCAACAGTAAATTTGGTGGATACTAGGATAGGTCAATTCATAGCCCTGGTTCTGTGCTTGGGTGGTAGCTGGATTGTTCAACCCACCAACTTTCCCTCATCATCACTATCCAGGCAAGCTCTCCAGCACTGCCTCGGCTAGCTCACCCAATGCAGCCTGCAGCAGAGTAGGACCAGTTCTCTTGCTCTCAGATCCTCCAATCCTGGTCACCCATATTCATATATTTTGCCCAGGTAAGGTGCAGGGCCTTCTCTCCCAATTGCTGTATGGGTCATAAGAGGGGGGTGATGTCAGCTCACCTATATTCAGGCCCTCAGAATCGGTTCACCTGTGCCCCCCCCCACACACACAATAGGGTCAGCTCTAGTGTGCTACCCATTTGGGGTATGGGGCCCACTCTCCTGTGTGCTGCAGCTGGTGAGGGGCAGGGGTAGTCCTCCTGCTCTTGTGATCAGGGCCAACTCTCTAGCCTACCACAAAAACAAAGAGTGGAGAGGGAAGGGCAACTTTTCCTCATCCCTGCCACACTGCATGGCAGACAAGGGGAGTCAGAATCTGCTCTGTTGCTCTCATGCCCTCAGGGCTGCCTCACTTGCATCCCTGACATCAGGGTCAGCTCTAGTGTGCTGCTCAGATGGAAGGCAGAGTCAGCTCTCTCATGCAGGACAGCCAGTGAGGATCAAGGCTAGCTCTCCCATTCTTGTGGCTCTTGTGACCTAGGGGCCAGCTCTCTCATTTGCCATAGGAGGTAATGGGTGGGGGGAGGGAGGGAGGCATCTGTCTCTCACCCATGCCACCAAATGTCTTTTTGTTTTGTTTTGTTTTGTTTTGTTTTTGGTATTTCTTTTTTTTACGTACCCACCACAGATCCCCCTCTCCTCCTCCTCCCCCCCACCTTCCCCTCTGACTCACTCCCCAAAACCATCCTCTAAAAGGGTAAGTCTTCCCATGGGGGGACAGCCATGCCTGGTACATTCAGTTGAGGTAGGACCAAGGCCTACCCCCACCCCCACCCTGCATCAAGGCTGAGCAAGGCATCCCATCTTAAGTAATAGGCTCCAGAAAGCCAGCTCATAAACAATGGATAAATCTTGATCACACTGCCAGGGGCCCCTCAAACAGACTCAGCTGCACAACTGTCTTTTGTCTGCAGAGGGTCTAGTCCAGTCCCATGCTGGTTTCACCATTGCCAGTCTAAAGTTTGTGAGTTCCTATGAGATTGGTTCAGATGAATCTTAAGATTTCCCCATCATGATCTTGACTCCTCTTGCTCATGTAGTCCATCTTTCCTCTCTTCGACTGGGATCCCAGGGTTCAGCCTGGTGCTTGATTGTGGATCTGTGCATCTGCTTCCATCAGTTACTAGATAAAAGCTCCATGATAACAGTTAGAGCATCCACCAATCTGATTACCAGGGTAGGTCAGTTCAGGTACTCTGTCCACTATTGCTAGTAGTCTAATCTGGGATCATCCTTGTGGATTCCTGGGAATCTTCCTAGCACCAGGTTTCTCCCTTACCCCATAATCTCTCTCTATCAAGATATCTCTTTCATTGCTTTCCTACCCCATCTCTCCCCCAGTTTGACCTTCCCATTCCCCTGTGTTCTCATCTCCCATCCCCTCCCTTCTATTGCTCTCCCAATGCCAGTTTACTCATGGAAATCTCCTCTGTTTCCCCTTCCCAAGGTAATCCAAGTGTCCCTCTTAGGGTCCTCCTTGTTTCCTAGCTTCTCTGGAGCTGTGGGTTGTAGTCTGATTATCATTTACTTTACACTTATGAGTGAGTATATGCCATGTTTGCCTTTCTCAGTCTGGGTTACCCAGAAGCCAAAACTCTACAATGGAAAAAAGAAAGCATCTTCAACAAATGGTGCTGGCCTAACTGGATGTCAACATGTAGAAGATTGCAAATAGATACATATCTCTTGCCATGCATAAAACTCAAATCCAAGTGGATCAAAGGCCTCAACATAAATCCAGCTACACTGAACCTGATAGAGGAGAATGTAGGATGTAGCCTACAATACATTGGCACAGGAGACCACTTCCTAAATATAATAGCATTAGCACAGACACTGATAGCAACACTTAATAAATGGGGTCTCCTGAAATTCAAAGAAGCCTCTGTAAGGCAAAGGACACAGTAAATAAGACAAAACAACAGCCTAGAAAGGGAAAAGATCTTCATGAACCCCACATCTAATAGAGGGCTGCTGAAATACAAAGACAATGAGGGATGATCTCCAAAATATATAAAGAACTCAAGAAACTAGACAGCAAAATACCAAACAATCC
This sequence comes from Peromyscus leucopus, assembly GCF_004664715.2. Taxonomy (NCBI): domain Eukaryota; kingdom Metazoa; phylum Chordata; class Mammalia; order Rodentia; family Cricetidae; genus Peromyscus; species Peromyscus leucopus. The sequence goes on from NC_051083.1 coordinate 1,446,381, forward strand.
AATTAAAAATGGGCTACAGATCTAAACAGAGAATTCTCAACAGAAGAATCTCAAATGGCTGACAGGCATTTAAGGAATTGCTCAACATCCTTAGTCATCAGGGAAATGCAATCAAAATGACTGAGATTCCATCTTACATCTGTCAGAATGGCTAAGATCAAAAACGCTGATGACAACTTATGTTGGAGAGGATGTGGAGCAAGGGGAACACTCCTCCACTGTTGATGGGAGTACAAAGTTGTACAGACACTTTGGAAATCAGTATGCCAACTTCTCAGAAAATTGATAATCAATCTGTCACCACATGGTTTTCACAGCTTTGTGACAATTGTCATCAGAGGGACTTCATCTAGTAACTAAAGAACACATATACAGGGACTCACAGCCAAACATTGGGCCCAGTTCAGTAAATTCTTCTGAATAGAGAGAGGAATGATTGTAGGAGTCAGAGGGCTCAAGGACAACACAAGAAAACCCACAGGAAAAAACTAACCTGGCTCATGGAAGCTAACAGAGTCTGAACCAACAACCACGGAACCTGCATGGGACTGACTAGGACTTCTACATATATGTGAGAGTTGTAAAGCTTGGTCTACTTGTGAGACTTCTAGCAATGGGAGCAGGGGCTATAACTAAAGCCTAAGTGGCTCTTAGGAACCTATTCCTTTTACTGGGCTGCCTTGCCCATCCTTAATACAAGGGGAGGAGCTTAGTCTTACTCAGCTTTATATGCCATGCTTTGTTGATACCCATGGGAGGCCTGTCCCTTTCTGAACAGAAACAGAGGAGGAATGGATTGAGGGGGGATGTGCAGGGGAAAAAGGAAGGAAGGAATGGGAGAACAGGAGGGGGAGAGGAATGCAGTCAGGAAGTAAAATAAATAAGTAAATTGAATTTAAAAAAAAAACAGAAAAAAAGAAGAGATTTTACATTTCTAAGTGGTCAAAAATATGTTTCTATTGTGTTATGGTACACATTAAAACAAATATAAGAAGTTAAATACATGTCAATCATTAAGTGAATCCTTAGTGAAACTGTTACCTTCATTCATTTACATATCCCTGCACTTGTTTCTGTGTTAAAGTAACAGTCTCCAGTAGCTCTGACACTGAGCATTCAGCCAGCAAAGCCAGATATGCTTACTATCTGGTCCTGTAAAGAAGAGGTATGACAGCCCAAATGAAGGGTGGTTAGTCATACCACTTAGTTTACCAGCCCTCCCAGACAGACTAAATCCAATCCAGTAAGACTGGGTAGGACCCAGGCATCTGCACTGCAAACCTCCACCATTGACTCTTCACAAGTGTTCTGAAGTCCACATTTTAGGAAGGTGGTATCTTCAAAATAGGATGCTTCAAGGGGCTGGATCTTGATACCACATATTAAACTCTTTCCTCAACACAGTGTTTGTGCCAGAAGGCAATTTAAGGGCACCAGCAATTCAAAAAATAAAAATAGAAGCCAAAGGTTGCTATCGTTTTAATAACAACAACTCCTCAAGAGGTATAGAAAAATTGCTGGCTTGTTTCCTGTTTCATTCAGGGGTAATTTTAGGGATAAGACCCAGACAGACTGTGGTTTTCAAATCAATCTCTTACATTTTTAGGAGCCAGAGGCTAAATTGAGGCAAGAGACAACACATTGACCATGGAGTAGAGACAGAGATGAAGGAAAATCAAGTCTGCCAAGGAGAGGGTAAGGAGACACTGAGAGCTTACCCAAGATCCTGTTAGGGGAGACACCAGAAATCAGCAGCCACCTGCAATGATAGTCAGCCCTGGGGAGCTTAAAGTACAGTTATTGATGGTGAAAAGCAGACCAGAATCTAGAGAAACAGGAATCAAGAAATAGCACCAGACACAATGGGACAAGCCTGTAATATCAGCATTCAGAAAAGCTGAAGCAGGGGCATCACCACAATCTGAGACTAGCCTGCACTACATAGTGAGACCCTACATCAACACACACACACACACACACACACACACACACACACACACACACACACAAAGGAAAAGAAAAGAATGAAAAAAAGATGATTCAGCTGGTAAAGACACATGTCACCAAGCTGGATGACGGGACTTCAATCTCTGGAACTCACATGGTAGAATGGCAGACCAACTCCAGAAAGGTTTCTTCTGATTTCCATAGGCACAGGCACAAACACACAGACACATAGACACATACAGACATATACACATACATATGTACACACATACATATACACAGTAAGCAAATGTAATGGAAATTTTAAAAATAAAAAGAAATTAAAGGGCTGGAGAAATTTAGTAGTTAGGAAGACATATTGCTCTTTTAGAGAACCCAAGGTTGGTTCCCAGCACCATGTCATCAAGTAGCTCACAACTTCCTGAAACACCAGGGGTCTGACTCCTTCTTGTGTTCTCCAAGCAAACAACCACAAGTGCCAGGAAATGTGTAAGACAGGTTGTTGCTATGCAAGCATGAAGACATGAATTTGAGTCTTCAGCAGACATGTACTTGTAGCCCAGAACTATGGGAGGTAGAAATGGAAGAGTAGCTGGGACTTGCTGGATGCCAGCCTAGCTTTAAGTTCAGTGAGATACCCTGTCTCAAGGGATAACATATAGAATGATAGAGCAGGATATGTGATGTCTTCCCTTGGCCTCTATAAATAGATGCATACATCCAGACACAAACGTGTAAATATACCACATTGACATGTTGTATATTGTCTCTGTCTCTGCTTGTCTGTCTCTCACACACTTTCTCTCTTACACACACACAAACACATACATGTTCACACATAATAATAATAAGAAGAACAAAAACAATAAAAGTATAAGAGATCTTATAACAGACATGTCATTTGGGGACTTATCATTTGTACACAGGCAATAGGAATGTTTTAACCTGCTATCAAGTGTATCTGACATTTTGGCATTATGACATAAGTTTTTCATCTACAAAGTTCATGCTCAACAACCACAAATCAACTTGGATAAAAACAGCACAATATTCTAAGTAAGTTTACAGCTTCATGTTAGATCATATTTATAGCTATCATTGCCACGTGTGGCCTGTGGGCCATAGGCCGGTCACATCTTATAATGTTTAATTAGCACAACGTCTCCGTCAAAGGACACTGTCTTTCTACATGTCAGTTCCTGAACCACAGAAAGATGACTGAATAAGACAGATATGGTTTCTATGCTGAGGCCATCTACCTTTATAGACAAACGGTAAGATAAATATGTGTGTACACAATCCTCCATCATTTCTCAAAATCAGTCCACAGACCAGAAGCAGCGATATCACTTGAGGACCTGCTAGAAACAAAATGTTGTAGAATAAGAAGGTCTAAGGAGAGGTGTTAAGGCACCCATACTTTACAGAGTTCAGCAAGTGATTCTGATGCTTGCATCAATATTCTGGTACTCTTTAGACTCATTTGCAAACAGGGTTAGCAGCACTTTGCACTCTTAGAGAAATTGTGTGTGTGTGTGTGTGTGTGTGTGTGTGTGTGTGTGTGTGTCTGTGTGTGTCTGTGTGTGTGTGTCCCATGTTATAACCCCAAGATAATTTTTAACTAAAACCAGAGGAAGGCTGCTAAATGATTTAAGAACAATTGTTAAAGTTATATAGAAGAGAAACTCATTTTCTATTTCATCCCAATCCAAGGAACTTCTCTCTACTTCAGGAACTTCATAGCATCCTGTGACCACAGCACAAAATATCAAAGGTTCAGGGCAGTACAACTCTGGTCCATGAAGAAAAACAGAGTCACTGTCTAGCTTCAAAAGTAGATTCAGGATAATTTTGGGTCACTTATGAGCCCCTAACATAAAGCAGTTGTCACCCTTACATCATGTGAGAAAGCAGCGGTGCCATACTTCTATGTGAATCACATTCTTTTACCATAGATGCTGGTGGGGAGATATTGGACAAGAGGTCAGAATCCTTCAGACAGAAAAAAAAATGGTATTACATTCTTTCTAAGCATTGTGTAGCACAGTTGGAAGAACATGTGATGTATAACTTTCATCACAGACCAACTTCATCTTTTAAGAAACAGTTCTATAGTGACCCATAGCAGACAGTATAGATGTATATATCATATCCCACAGCCTTCTTCTAGGGCCTCCTGTTAGCACTTCTACTTTATCAAGTGTCAACTTCTCTCTAATCCCATATCTAGGTGCTTTCTAGGAGTTTTTTAAATTGTTTGAGAATTTCTTATGTACACAGCGTATTATTTTGCACACATATACCAAGTGTTTTTGGTCAAATCTACCCTCGCTCTCTCCCCTCCAGCTCTTCCCATATCTGTCACTGTTACTTTTCCCTCCTAATTTCAAGTACACTGCATTTAACTGACTGGTTCTATTTACTACTTCCAGTATGTGTGTGGCTATAGAGTGTTTAACCATGAAGATGTCTTTGTGTAGACACTAGGATTTCATATCTCAGAAAGAGCAGTAATTCCATGAGAACCAGGTCACTGACAGAACACTGATGTAGTCCACCTTTCCTATCTGTGCAATGGACAACTCCACAGCAACATTCCACAGAAAACCTCACAGAGATTCTGGCTATATAAAGTCTCCCTCTCTACTCAACTAGCTGCCCAGAGCACTAACAAGCCACTACTTACCCCAATTGGCTCCATCTCCCACTCCCTAAATGGTTTCCTGGGATTATTTCCCAGCTTACTAACCTGCACCCAAATCCCATATCAGTGCCAGCTCTCAAAGAAGGCAAGATTAACTAGAAGCAGCAGGCTATGATCCATAGCCTACAGTATTTTTCAGCAACATTTTCTCAGTAAAATGACTTCATAAGTCTGTAGAAGCACTGAGCCTTGTCTTGTGTAATGCAGATTTTGAAAAGCTCAGACTCAAGTAATTTTATTCCAAGCTTCATAAAGAATATCAAAAGTCATTGGGAAAATAAAAGGAGTCCTTCACTACAAAAAAATCATATCCCTTATTGATAAAACTAGAGAAGCTTCAAACATAAGAACATCTCAATGTCACCATTCCAGCCCACCAACGATAGTCCTGCCTGATATGTGTCTCCTAGGAGATGGGCACACACCCATAAATGCATTCCAGTTTTTCAAAATTGCCCAATATAACAAAGCAAAATTTAATATTTCTGCCTTTTGAGGTGATGTTGATTGTGTTATGCATTTTTGCATTTCAGAGACAGGCATTTAAAGAGCCAGGTAGGGAAATGAATGTGGGTTCATCTAAATAGTTTTAGTGTATAAAGCTAGGAAGAAAACAGCAGATTTTTGTAAGCAGATTCATTGCAGAGAAAAGTACCAGGAAGAAATCAAGTGATCAACCTTTCTCCAAAATAAGTATAGAGATTAACATGTCTTCTTAGGTCCTTCATCCTTCTGTCTCAGTGATCCCAGGATGAGAAGACAGGGCAGGAAGCCCTGTAACCTCTCACTAGCATGCTGTGAACCCTTCCTCATCAGAAATATATCATCTGAGAATTAATCAACATCATCTAATTACAATAGTAAATATGGCTTAAAGCTAGAAACACCATTCAGAAAAGAAAACATGTAATGGAGAATCATCCTTTGAATATTTACTAATTATAGTGTACATTATTATTAAAATAGCTTAACATTTAATTTTACATTATCACATAATATTCTATATTACACTAAATCTAACATGGTGATGTCATTAGCTAGAGGGATAATAAATCAATTTGACTCCCACAGTAAAAGAATATTTACTCTTTCACATGGCATAAGCATCCAGAGAGATAATGTGATGTTTTCAAAATAGGTAAAGATTCTATTGTCTTTATTTAAATATAGTCAACTAATTTTAATAAATTCTAATATGCAAACTATGCAGACTAGAGATAGACTGACATACTATTAGTCTCATATGTGTATAAATAAAGATATCATAGCTAACTCCCACAAAATTAAGACCCACAACCTTCCCTAAGTCTGTGTTTCTCCTGTGAACTCATGCTATCTAGCATGGGAAGGGTATTCTCATGCATGGACCTAAGTTGACTTTTTCTAGTCTGCAAAGAACTCCAGAATTCTGGTTTTGTTTTGTTTTGTTTTTTTTTTTTTTTTTGTCTCCAAAAATTGCAGATTTCAGTACTCAATTTTTCGAGTGTCTGGAAGACAGCTCTAGTCACCCAATAAACATAATGCATAGAAAGTTTCCTAGATGATGAAGTTCTCTGCTGATATGAGCATCATGGGTAGCAGAATTACATGACAACTTATTGGTGGAATACTTGAAAACTGTTGAGGTTGGAAGGCATATTGAGTGCTAAAAGTCAGAGACTAAGGTCAGCAGCTGAAAGAAAGCCTAATTATGTCATAGTAGGCATAAAAGTCAGTATATAAAATGCAACCTAATGAAGACTTTTAATTAGTAACATATGTGAGTCATTAAAACCATGAAAGGTTTACTGTAAGGATATTCAGAGTAAATAAATAAAGCAGACTTAGATAATGAAAATAAAATGTGCACAATATTTGGCTCATTTTCATGAGCATTAACATGATTATTTTTCTGATGAAAGAAACAGAGACACTGAGTACCATGTATACAGTACAATTTCAATACTAGAAGTGAAATAATCAAGAATTGATTGAAACTGCACAAATTTGACTCAATGGCTTTAAAGGGACAAAAGAGAGAGATTGACACAAATCTGGGTAGATAAGGGAGGGAGTGGATCTGGGATGAGTTGGGGGATGGGCAAATATAATCAAAGAACATTATAAGACATTCTCAAAGAACTGATAAAAATGAAGAAACAAAGAAATTATATAGGGTTTCACTTGTGAAATTGATCAACTGTTTTCACAGCCTTCTGAATTTCTGGTGATTAAGAAAACAAATACCTCGCCGGGCGGTGGTGGCGCACGCCTTTAATCCCAGCACTCGGGAGGCAGAGGCAGGCGGATCTCTGTGAGTTCGAGGCCAGCCTGGGCTACCAATTGAGTTCCAGGAAAGGTGCAAAGCTACACAGAGAAACCCTGTCTCGAAAAACCAAAAAAAAAAAAAAAAAAAGAAAAGAAAACAAACACCTCAACTCCTTAAGGCTGTGTGAGTATAATGGTAACCATTGTACACAGGCAGGTTAGAGCATTTGAATGCTTAGTTAAAGAACTCTTCTGTGATTATATATAGCATATATAACACTGTCTTGTAAGTTACAAATATCCATCCCATTTGTGCTATGCAACTTCTTGAGTACCAAACAATAAATAAGTCACCCACATGAACTCAACACTAAGTGACTAAAGACAGCATTATTCTGTCTTGTCATAGACAGCAAGGAAACCTCTGTCATCACCCTATGAATGTACATGCTGTGTTCTCATCACATCCCCAACTGCCCCGTATAGAGCAACATCAGGTTATAATCATTGATATTTAGAGAGGATGTAAGGATGGAGAAAGAGGAGAGGAGCAAGAAAAGAAGGAAAGGACAGAAGAAGTGAAGGGAAGAATAAGGGAGACTTGACTCAGAAAGAGATGATTAGGGGGAGTAGGAGGGACGGGAGAAATCCAATCTTTCAAATAAGCAGCAGTCAGGCTTATTAAACTTATAAAAATCGCAGAATATTCTCCAACTTTCAGGTCATTTTGTTCTTAACTAACTGGGAAATTAGCATCTGAAAGATGCACTTAGTGGAGGAATTGAAAACAATCCTGTTCTACACGTGGTTGCCAAGAGAAAACTGTTTTTTTTTTTAAATACACACTTAAATCCTCATAACCAACTTATTAAGAAATGGTTCTAAAGTGTGCCATCTGGAGACCTGCAGCATGGATTGTTTTTAGACAGCACTTCCACTGTGTCACTATAATTCTTTTTACATTGCAAAGGCCTCATAGTATAAAGTCTATGTATTAAAAGCAGAGACTATGAAGGATCCACAAAAATACAGAAACATTTGGCCTTTGAACACATACATTTGACTAAACACTACTGAAATGTGAATGATGCAGTAGCCTCCACCTTTGGCCTTAGTGCCTGAAACATACAGAATTCCCAACTTCATTCCTGCCTCACTCTTCATGTTCCAATAACTTCTAAGTCCTGCTTATCTTACTCCCAATTGCATCTCTTTTTCTGTCTGAAATACTTCAGTAATATTCTGTTCCACAATTTTCCTTAAAGATTTTCTAAATACATATTTGTAAGCCTAAGTGTGGTTCTCAATATTACATTCTTGTAATTTCTTTTTCCTGATGGTTTTATAAAAATATTCCTCATCTCTCTTAAATGTTAATGTTCTCTGAAATTCTGGACCATGCATCTTTCATTGACCTGATACATTCACTTTAAGACATTGCTTCTACTTTCAGAATTCTGTTAATTTCTATGTGCTGACAGTTTCTTCTTGCTGAGTTTCAATGGGTGGGCCCTTGGCTTTGTTAACCATTGGATATTGACAGTTTGACCTAGATATCTTACAGAAACTTGACCAGCTCAAACAAAACTCTACCCCTTATCTTACTCTCTTAGTTAAGGCCTTATTAAGGAGGGTTCTCCATCTGCTTAGTGTCACTACCACCAAATCACTATCTGACACAAAACCTGGAGTCTATCCTGATATGTATTATGTGAATTTGATTGATAAACATCCCGAACAAAAATACTTATGAGGAAAATGTTCTAAATAATCTTTTTTAACAATTATATAGTGATGCAGATAGGGGCTTACCAAAACAGAAATAGGTCAGAATAAGAGATAGTTAAATGCCCTATTAAGAAACAACCTAGGGCCGGGTGGTGGTGGTGTACACCTTTAATCCCAGCACTTGGGAGGCAGAGGCAGGCGGATCTCTGTGAGCTCGAGGCCAGCCTGGTCTCCAAAGTGAGTTCCAGGAAAGGCGCAAAGCTACACAGAAAAACCCTGTCTCGAAAAAAACAAAACAAAAAAAACAAAAAACAAAAAAAACAAAAAAAAAAAAAAAGAAAGAAAGAAAAAAGAAATAACCTAGGGCCAGTAAGATAGCTCAGTGGGTAAAGGGGCTTGCCACTAACTCCGATGACCTGTGTTCGATCCCCTGAGACCCACATGGCAGAAAAAGAATTGATTCCCATAAGTAGTTATGTGACCTCAATGCATGCATGGTGGCACACCCCTTACCATAACATGCTTTCTCTCATACGCAGACTCTAAGGAGTGAAAAGGGACATGAAAATAGGATATCTACTAGGAAAGTGAAACCAGATGGGAAAGGAGGGGAAAGACAAGAAAGACTAATAGAAAATGTAAATATGTTCAGAGTACATTATATGAAAGAATTAAAAAGTTATAATAAAACTTCTTGTTTTTTATATTTAGTATACACTAATAAAGAAAACATAAAAATAAGCTGAAGAGAAAAATACATAAATATTTTCTATCACTATTGTAAAATATAAAATATTTTGGAATAGGGAGTTTTTATTTAATATTCTATCTTTCAAGCCACTTTGTCCTATGTCAAACTATTATACTTAGGAGGAAATAGAAATTAAAAAGTAAGCTTGTTTTACCACTTCTACATAAAGAAAGTCTTTTACACAGGTAGATGAGGAAGAACATAGGAAAGAAAGTAAAATGTATCATCAACAATGAAACTTATTATTTTCCACTAAGTCCAAAACACTGAACACAGCAACTTCTTGTTGGTTTAAAAAAAAATCAGCTAAACCTGACCCTGTCATTATCATCCAGACTCTATGGTTTGGAAAATAATTTGCCTTCCATAAGCAGTCTCAGAATGGAGAAGACTCTCCTGAATTCCATAGAGCATCACTGGAGTCATCCAGTATGGGAGCTCTAACTACCCACAGGCTTACTTATACATCTTATAATTGATACTGACTCTTTGCTAAAACTTCACCTAGTACATTTATAAAGTCTCTCTATGTCTCCAAAAAGTGGAGGCTGGGTTCTAGAATCAAATGTTCTAAGAAAAGGGTGTAGGAGAAAGCTAATTTTTTTTAATGACCTAGCCATAGATAACATACAATGCTATGTCCTTATTTACTAAGTTTGTGAATATAATACTAATCTAGCTTTACAAGGAAGGGGAAGAAATAGTATCTCTTGGGTGGGAAATTTCCCAAGTTTACAAAATAGGTAAATAGTATTGTGGAAAGTGCATCTAGAACAAAGCTGTGGAATTATTTTGATTATTGTGTTTATACTTTTATTCAAAGCTTCAAATAAATTACATTAATATACTTCCTTTGTGGGTTAAATAAGAAATTGCTAAGGTCTGTAACAATTCCATAAGCGGAGCTTCAGCTCACCTGGTCAAGTATGTAATGGCCATATGTTTTGACTCTGACTTTTTCAAACCACATACAAGTTGCCTATAATTTACTGCCAACAGCTCACTTTTAATTAAAGAAAATATATGTTTTAGAAATCATCTTATAAACAGGCTTTTAGAATCAAAGCAGGCTATCTAACCTAAAGAACAGTTTGTATGTCTTACGTTTTAGAGAAGCAAAACTGATTCTTGGATCAAAATTTCTGATCAGTTACAGTCTCTCTAAATTTCCTAAAGATTAATAAAAGAATAAGCTTTTTCCTCTTTCTGTAACTTCAGATACCCCAGTAATGAGAGCTGTCCTCCAAAGTACACATCACACTCCTCAACTCTCATGGATATATATCTTTCCTGGGTCAGAAATTTCTCTGTGCCTCTACTCTTGCCAAATTTAGCTTCTATGTTTTGTTTAAAATTTAAACTCTTCAATATTTCATAAATGGCTCTGTGTGTTCCAAACCTTGCTTTCCCTTTCCCTCATTCTAGCCGTACTTCCTAGTTGTCTTCCCTTTCTAATGGTTCCTTCAATGAATACCTGACTTGGTAACCATTAGGAATCCTATCTTCAGAAGAGATATTCATATTTTCTATCTCTGCAGCATGCCACTATACTTCATCACAGTCTTCCCCAAGGGCTTCATTTGTTCCTACTACTTATATAATCTCCTGTTATATATTATTTCTGTGTTTATTATTTTCCAAGTGAGCTATCTATTCCTTTCCAGCTTGAATCTATTCACATTCAATGCCTAGAACCAGATACCATACTCACTAAATTCTCAAGACTCAAAGTCAGTGCTTCAAGCTAGTACAAGTTGTAAGTCCTGGAAGAACCAGTTACTTAAGGAGATGGTTGTCTCATGCCCTAGGATACTAAAGCCAACTGACACACTGCAATTATCTTGTCTTCTTCCATCCCAGCCAATTCCTCAGGGTCTTGAGTAAATCATTATCACCATTCTTACTGTAATTTGGGACACACAGGCATCAAAAATCAGTACAATTGTGGTTAATTCAGGGATTGATTTGGCTAAATTATGCTGCCTCACTCTTTGGCCCTAACTCTTTGGCCCAATACAAGTTCAGATGTTCCTATAATAGGATTTTATATCTTAGGTTTTCAGTGATGTTCAACTTTTCTCTGTCATTTGAAATAGAGCTGCTGCATGGAGAAATTTTACATTTACAGCAAAACTGAGAAGAAAAGTCAGAAATGTTGTGCATTTTCCGTCCCCCTCCCAAGGCAAACTCCTCTGCTGTCAACGTTCTATACTGAAGTGTTAATGTTGTTGCAGTCCAGCCTACCCTGGCATGTCATAATCACCTAAAACCCAAGGCTTACCTTCCCCAACACTCTCAGTGTTGTGAATTCTGTGAATCCTGTTAAATATGCAATGACATGTAATATCACTCTAGCCATATCCAAAGTCCATCACTGATGCTAAGTTTCACTCACGGTTTTGTACATTATAGAGGGTATGCCTAATATGCATTGACATTTATCTGCCTGTGCAGCATCCAAAGATGAATTGCGACAGACCTGAAATATCTATGTTCTGCCATCCACCCCCCCACACACATCAACAACTGCTGATTCATTTTACTCTGCAAACACAAGTTTGTAATTTCCAGAATGTCAGGTTAAAGGAATAACACAATGAGCAGCCATGCTCTTGGCTTCTTATGCATTCATTATTTTCTATGTCTTTTCACAGGTTGACAGCTCATTTATTTCTAACACTGAATAATATTTCAATGTCCGAATGCACCCTAGCATATTTATCCATTCACTCATTGAAGGGTGTCTTAGTTGCTTCTAATTCTGGGCAATTATAAATAAAGCTTCTATAAACATTCACATGCAGCACAGTTTTATGAATATAAGTTTTCAATTATACTGGTTAAATAATAAGAAACATGACTTCTGGGTCCTATAGGAAAGAGTATGTTTAAATCTATTAGGAGCTATCAAGCTGTCTTCCAATGCAGGTCCACCATTTTGAATTTCCACAAGAGATGAAGGAGCAGTTCTGTTGCTCCACATCCTCTCCAGCATTAGGTGTGGTCAGTATTGTGGACATTTTAGTAGTTCTAGTAATTACATGGAGAGGTGCAATGTCAATTTAAATCCTCTGTTTTAAATGACATACGTTAATCATCTTTTCATATACTTAGTTTCTATCTGTGTATCATCTGTACGCTTGTATCATTTTATTAATTTCAATCAAGATATTCACTTACTGTTTTGTTTTGTTTTGTTTTTTGAGACAGGGTTTCTCTGTGTAGTTTTGCACCTTTTCTGGAACTCACTCTGTAGCCCAGGCTGGCCTTGAACTCATAGAGATCTGCCTGCCTCTGCCTCCTGAGTGCTGGGATTTAAGGTGTGCACCACCACCACCTGGTTCACTTAATATTTTTAGTACCTGTTGGAAATAGCCTTTTATCATACTACAGATAAGCTAGAAACCACAAACTGTAAACTGATGAAAGACACAGGTAGAGAAGTGGAAAAATCAAACTTGGATTTGATATTTAATCAAATAAATTCAAGGGGAGGTGTTGAATTTTCCTTTCTTAATGTGAAATCCACACATTTAAAGCCTTTGAGGTTATTTTAATTCATGTAATAAATGTACTGAAGGACATTCAGATTGTTTCCATTCCTAAGCTACTGTGAACAGAGTAGCAACCAACATGGCTGAATAAATATCTGTGGAGAGGATGGCAAGTCCTTTGGGCATATGCCAAGAAGTGTCATGCTTGAGAAATATAGATTTATTTTTAACTTTCTGAGAGTTCTCCACACTGATTTCCAGAGTGGCTAGGCAATCGCGGTGAATCACGGTTTCCATTTTCCCTATGTCCTCTCTAGCATTTGTTGTCAGTTTGGGGGCAGTTTGTTGTTGTTGTTGTTGCTTTGTTTTGATTCTATCTTTGCCTTCTGACCAGCATAAAACAAAATCTCATAATTATTGTGTCTTGTGTTTTACCTAATTGCTAAGGATGATGAAAAAAATTTTTTTCAGATATCTCTTATCCATTTTTAGTTTCTTTTTTGGAAAACTTTCTTCAGATCTCAAGCCCATTTTTTGAAACTGTTTTTAATCGTTGAGTTATATATGTATGTATGTATGTATATATATATAGTATTAATCCTCTATCATACACAGAGCTAGCAAAGATTCTAGATGATTCTGTGGGCTTCTTCATTCTATTGATTGTTCTTTTAGGTGTTCAGAAACATTATAATTTTATAAGGTCCCACTTAATCAGTTGTTGTCCTCAATTCCTGAGCAAACAGGGTCCTATTCAGGAAGTTTGTCCTACACCTATAACATGTAGGATACTACCTCTAATTTCTTCTGTAAATATTAGTGATTCAGGTTTCTCATTCAAATCGTTGATCCATTGGGAGTTTTTTTGTGCAAGGTTTTTGATTTGGGTCTAATTTCATTTTTCTACATATGTGGAAATCAAGTGTAAGCAGCACCACTTGCTAAAGATGCCCTCTCCTCTCCAAATGTCTTGGCATCTTGCCAAATATTTTATGGTTATAGTTATGTATAACCATGTTTGGTTCTCCTATTTTTTACCATTGGTCTATAATCCTGTTTTCATGCCCATGCCATGATGTTGTTATTATTATGGTGCTGTAATATATTATGAAGTTTGGAATAATAATTCCCTCAGCATTGTTCTTTTTGCTCAAGATTGCTTTTGGTATCCTTAGTCTTTTGTGTCACTATATACATTTTAGAATAGGTTGTTGTTGTTGTTACTTCAGTGAAGTATGTGGTGGAGATTTTTATTGGCATTGCACTGAATATGCAAATAGCTTTTGGTAGAATGGTCATTTTCACAGTTCTACTAATCCATTGGCATGTGATATCTTTCCATCTTCTAGAGTCTTTCTCAATCTCTTTCTTCAGAGATTTAAAGTTTTCATTGTAGAGATTCATTTCATTCTTCACCTCCTTGGTTAGCTTTATTCCTCAGTATTTTATTTTCTTTGAAGTTATTGGGAATGGTTAGTATGTCTATCATTTCTTTATCCTCTTGTTTATTGCTGGTATATAGAAAAGCTCTTGGTTTGTGCAAACTGATTCTGTGTCCTGCCACTTTGCTGAAATTGTTGATAGCTTCTAAATGTTTTCTGGTGAAATGTGGGGAATCTCATATTCATTTGTATTATATAGTCTGAAAGTAGGGCTACTTTGGTTTCTTCTTTAACTGTTTGTATTTTGTTAATTTCCTTCTCTGACCTTGTTGTTTCAGCTTGTGCTTTAGCACATTATTGAAAAGAAATGGGGATAATTGACAGCCATGTCTTGCTTCTAATTGCTTCAAGTTTTTCTCTACTTAGGATGATGTTGGCTTGGATCTATCTTATGTAGCCTTTATTATTAGCCTTCCAGTCCTATTCTTTTTAGGACTTTTATCATAAACACCTGTTGGATTTTGCAGGTTTTTTTCTTTTTTTTTTACATCAATTGAGATAATCACATAAATTTTGTCTTTAAGTTCATTTATATAATTTATTATATTTATTGAGTTTGTATATTGAAACAACCCTGCATTTCTGGAATACAGCCAATTTGATCATGGTAGATAATCTTTTTAATGTATATCTATATTCAGTTTTTAACTATTTATTGAGAATCATTAAATTTATGTGCATCGGGGATGCTGGCCTGTGGTTTCCTTTTGTTATATCTTTGTTTGGTTTTGGTATTCAAGACTAGCATCCATCACAGAAAGAGGTTAGGATTTCTCTTCAGTTTCTACTTTTTAAAATAATTTAAGAAAGACAGGCTGTAGCTATCCTTTGAATGAATATCTGGTAGAATTCTTCTGTGGATACATCTGAGTCTGGGCTTTTTGGGGGAGGGGCATTTTATTACTGTTTCAATCTCTTCATTTGTTATGGATCTGTTCAGATTGTTGATTTCTTCTTGATTTAAATTTGGAAGTTCTGATGAGTTTAAAAATTCAACCATTTCTTTCAGCTATTTCCACATCTGCACCCCACAGGGTACAAACATCCCTGTATAATATTCCGATTTTCTTTGCTGTCTATTGTAGTGCTTCTCTATTTATTGCTGATTCTGATAATTTAGGTCATCACTTTTTCCCCCCTCAAGGTGAGTTGGCCCAAGAGTCTGACAGTCTTACTCATCTTCTCAAAGGACTAACTTTTATATTCATTGATTCTTTGTTATTATTTTTATTATTTCTTCTTATTATTTATATTTCCTCTACTACTGGATTTGAGTTTGGTTTGTTCTTGTTTTGTCAAATTCTTCAATATTATAATTAAATCATTTATCTGAGCTCATTCTGATGTTTTAATGTAGCAGCTTAGAGATATACATTTCGCTTATAGGATCTCTTTCAATGCGTCCCAGAGATTTCGTTGTGATACATTTTCATTTATTTCCAGGAATCTTTTCATTTCCTTAGTGATTTCTTGTTTTATACATTCATTTGCACAAACAAGTGTGATTTTACAGATTTACTTGCTGTTGTTTTTAAGCTAAATTGTATTATGGTCAGGTAAGACAAATGAAATTATTTCCATTTCCTTGAGCTTGTTAAGATTGGTTTGTGTCCCTACATCCAGTAACTGATGTAAGCAGATGCAGTGATCTAGAACTAAGCACTGGGCTGCACTCCTAGACTTCCATTGAAGAGAGGGAGGAGAGATCACAGGAGCAAGTGAGATCAAGATCATGATGGAGAAAACCATGGAAACAGCTGACCCAAACTGGTAGGAGCTCATGAACTCTGGCCTGTCAACTGAGAAAAATGCATAGGATGGAACTAGGCCCTCTGAATGTGAGTTATGTGGCTAGATCTGTTTGGGGAGCACCTGACACTGGGACCAGGACTTACCTCAAGTTCATGAAATGGATTTTTGGAACACATTCCCTATGGTGAGATACTTTGCTCAGTCTTGACATAGAGGGAAGAGCTTGGCTCTGCCTCAACTTTGTATGCCAGACTTTGTTGACTCCCCAAGGGAGAGGTCTTACCCTCTCTGAGACAGGGGCAAGTGGGGGTGCAGGAGAAGAGGAGGGAAGGAGAACTAGGATCGATATGTAAAATGGAAAAAAAAACTTTAAAAAAATAAAGTAATTAATTAAAAAAAGATTGGTTTGTGTCACAGGATGTGTTCTATTTTAGAAATGTTTCCACAGGCTGCTGAGTAGAATATATATTCTTTACCATTTGGGTAGAATATTGTGTGTGTGTGTGTGTGTGTGTGTGTGTGTGTGTGTGTGTGTGTCTGTGTGTGTGTGTCTGTGTTTGTGTGTGTGTGTGTGTGTGTTGGGTCCACTTGATGTTTAATGTCATTTAATTCTGATGTTCTCTGCTTAATTTTTTTGTTCACATAACCTTATTATTCGAGAAAGTATAATGTTAAAAACACTTATTATTGGGTTGATATAGATATTTCTTTAATTCCAGTAATACACTTTTTATGAAATTGAGTATGAAAGAGTTTGCTACATATGTGCTTAGGATAGTAACATCTTCTCGGTTAATTGTTTCATTGATTAGAATGAAATATCCTTTGTCTATTCTGATTAGATTTAACTTGATGTCTATTTAGTGAAATATTAAGATAGCAACATCTGCTTGCTCCCTGGTTCCATTTGATTGGAGTACATTTTTCTACCCTTTCACTTTAAGGTAGTACCTATCTTTAAATATGGAGTGGGTTTCTTATACACAGCAGATGGATGGATTTTGTTTTGTAATCCATTCAGCCAGCCTATGCCTTTTGATTGGAAAATTGAGGCTATTAATATTTAAAGTTTTTATCAAAAGGTTTATGTTGACTGCAATTACTTTATTGGGATTTTGCTGTTTGTGCTTTTAGTCATGGAGCATATCCTACCTGAAGTCTAGCAGTTGAGGTAAGTGGGAACACAGATTAGGTCATGAATGATGTGGCAACTTGAATAATTATGAAGGTTTATTGATGGAGAAGATCAGATAGACTCTTCATGCTGAGACATGGCATAAATATTTTTGAAAACATAATCCTCTAGATTGTGGTTCTCCTCTTACCCTTTTTAAAGGGGGTATAGTTTAGATGTGATAATTAATTAAATGATTCCTAATGATGCTCTGTTATACTCATAGTCTGGAGCCTATCATAATCATCATCGGAGAGGCTTCATCCAGCAACTGATGGGAGCAGACGCAAAGTCCAACCTAACAGTAGGCAGAGCTCAGGGAATCCCATGGAAGAGGGCAAGAAAGGATTGTAGGAAGGAGAAAGGTCAAGAATACCACAAGAAAATGGCCCACAGAATCAACTAACCAGGGCTCATAGAGGCTCACTAATACTGAACTGACAAATAGAGAGCTTGTATGGGTCTGACCTAGGTCCTCTGCATATATGTTATGGTTGTGTAGCTTGATGGTCTTTTGGAACTACTAACAGTGGGAGGAGAGTTGTCTCTAACATTTTGGCCTGCTTTGGGGACTCTTTTCCTCCTGCTATGTTGCCTCATCTGGTCTTAATATGAGGTGATGTGCCTAGCCTTATAACTTGATGTGCTATGTTTGGTTGATATCCCTGGGAGGCCTGCCCTTTTTTGAAAAAGAAATGAAGAGGAGTGGATCTGGGGGTAAGCGGTGGTAAGGAGGTGGCTGTGAAAACAGGAGGAAAGGAAAATTCTGGTCTGGATGTACTGTATGAAGAATAAATAAAAAAGAAAAAATTATAATCTGTGGGATTAAAATAAAAGATATTGTTTTGCTTAATGTGTATGGTCCTCTAATCAGCTGAAGACCTTGTGTCCAAAGAGGAAGACCCCCTTCTGAGGACTTCAATGTCTTCAGAAACCCTGACTGGCTTTTGCACAGGGATTCCATAGACTTTAGACTTGAGTCTGCAAGATCCAACTCTTCTATTTTGAATTTCCAGTCTGTTGCTGACCATCATAGATTTCAAACTTGCCAGCTCCTCCCTATAACTCTGTGTGTGTGTGTGTGTGTGTGTGTGTGTGTGTGTGTGTGTGTGTAAAAAGCAAAATAGAGTGATAGAGATAAACAAAGGTCTTACTGGTTCTATTTATCCAAATAACTCTATAACATATATATTAACTCCTTGACCTAGACTCAAAACAAGAACAGAGCTAGAATGAATATCAACTTTGGGCATACAAGTGCTTTGTTAGTACAGCAGTCTATACTAATTGAAGATTAAAATTTTCTTTCTAGACACTATGCAAATTCAGCTTTAAATAAAATCAGCATGGATATGGATTTATTCAGGTATCTCCATAGATTCTATATCTCTACCCCCAATACCGTGCCCCCCAATTCTTTTCTCATTATTTAAGGCCTCATGTAGAGCATCAGATTAACTTAAGTTTTCATATCTCTCAAATTGCAATGGAATTTTCAACCCTTTTACTTGGGAGCTGTTTCTTAGCCTCTTAATATCTGATTGTCCTTTTTTTCTAAAATGAAATTACTGTTTTAAGGATAACTAGGATGACATTTATCAAGGAATTATCACAGAATGAGCTTTCAGTTCCTGACAGCTTTTATTACCACTACTGTTTAGCCAATAGGTACTGAATGCATGCGCTCTGCAGTTTGGTGCTTCTTTCCTGCTTTTGCTTTCAGGATTCCTTCTGGGACAAAGCCATACTCACCACAATCCATGTCCTCTAAAGCTCAGCCCATGATTACCTCATCTGTGACATTACATTGATTTAGCCAATGAAAGATTACCATCCTTTTACTTTTTTTGCTGCCTATTATGTCTTAATTACAAAATAATAAGAATTTATACCTGGATCTGCTTTAAGCAGTTAATATATACTGATATTTCTTCTGGTTCTTACAACAACCTTGGAGAGTCAATGTTCTCACCACTACACAGTGGAAAACTAAAGCCTAAAGACTTCTCAGAGTCCTCAGGATGAAATCTGATGCTAATGACCCAGAGGTTACTGGACACAGTGCCCATCTTCCCATTTTTTTTTTTGAAGTCATTTTCTATTTGGGCCATGAAGAAATAAAAAGATAGATACAGACAAGCTGCTTAATAAAGGTTGTTAACTCTTGGAATTCATAGAGCTAGGCAATGAGACAAGGGTGAACACAGGCAGGTGGTACTTGTTGCAAATTCAAGTTGTACCATCCAGGACTGGAAAAACACAAAGATCTCATTACCTGTGTCTCCCAGCCACTAAAAGGCTACTCTTTTGACACTTTGTTGACACTGTTATCCCCAAGTGTCTTTTTCTTGCAGATGGTTGGAGAGCTTCATTTTGAAAGAAATTTCTGTAATCAGATTATGAAATTCTCAAATGAAGGAGAACAGTTTGAGTCATGTTGCAAACATGTCAGTGCCATTTTGAAAGTCAAGGTAGAGAAGGTAGTTAGTATTCAGTGATTGATTTGGTTACACCTTTAACAAAACTAATGAAGGTCAGTGGCTCTCCACCTCAACTTATTTTAGAACTAGGAACAAGCTAATAAATACAAATGCCCAAGTACTAAAGAATGTATATTTATTCTTACAAAATTAACGCAGGTCTTCCTCCACCTGAACACTGTGGGGCTGAAATTGGTACAAAGTCCAGAGGGAGAAGGAGAGCAAGAGAAGGGGAGGAAGAGAAGGGGTGAGGGAGAAGAAAAAGAAAGAAGAAAATAGCATGGAAAGAAATAGCATTTATGCTTTCATCCTAACACATAAACTATCTTTACTGATTAGCCATATTGGTTTTCTCTCAAAGAAGACATGAGCAAAACTAACAAGTATATAATTTGGAGTGTGCAAATACATTTTGTTCTCAGTCTTGTGCTCAGTTGGCACAACATGTGTCTCATTCTGTTATAAGTAATTTTTAAGACGTAAACAATAGAAATTTGAAGAAAAAATTAGTATTTTGCTTTGCTTAAGTAATTCTTTAAAATATTCTATTGTTATTCCCAGTTATTTACATGGTTTTCAATGTGCAACATTGAAAAAATATTTTTATTTTAATTACAGATTAGAAAACATATAACAGCATTAAGAAAATACCATTGCAGCTTCCTTTCAAAATATAGATAACCAAAGCATGAACCAGTTTAAAGAATAATATTGCCTTTATAATAGTAGAAAATATATGCAAAAATGTTAGTAATTATGCTGCTGTTATATAAATGAGTGAATTTAGAAACATTGGTGTAGCAGAAATAAGCAAGGAAAGAATAAGAACTGCAAAA
Source organism: Peromyscus leucopus (assembly GCF_004664715.2). NCBI lineage: Eukaryota > Metazoa > Chordata > Mammalia > Rodentia > Cricetidae > Peromyscus > Peromyscus leucopus. The sequence continues at coordinate 1,466,936 of NC_051083.1, forward strand.
TAGTCACTTTTAGATAATCTCTTTATCCATTCTCTGCTGCTATAATGAAATGCTTGAAGTTACACATTTTGTAAAGAAAAAAGTTTATTCAGCTCATTTCTGGATCTCAAAGGTATGATACCAACTTCTGTTTGTCCCTAGTGATACCTTCTTGTATCACACCATGGTGGCTTGCTCCAAGGCAGAAATGTATGAGAGGACAAGTATCAAAAGGAAAATCTCTTCAGGGAAGGTGCTAGACTCCATTATATTAACTGATACTCACCTGCCTTCTGAAGGCATGCTTCATAAGCTAATTATTCTTCATTGTTCTCATCTTTAAAGATTTGAACACTTCAACATTGTCACAGTAGGGACCAGGCTATTGTTTCATGAAAATCTGGAGAATTAACCAGAGCCAAACCACTGTGGTCATATTGTCATGAAAACAAATGTTAAGCCACAAACTTAGAGATAGTAAGGTGTCAGGGACAAGGACAGAATCTCTAGTTAGTGGAAAAATACAGACCCCCGTTAAGACAGGGAACTAGATCAGTTTACAGTCAGGTTGCCTAGCAACAGGACATTGAGTCAGAGCCCTTGACCCTCTCACCCTGTAAACATCCTATACAAACATCCTGTTAGCTTGCCCCACCTTATGCAGATGACAGCTTTTTGCTCCCCCCACCCTGCAGAACTATATAAACCTTTGTGGAAGAGAAATAAAGTGGCACCTTGATCAGAATCTAGACTTGGTGTCTTTTCCTTTGTATCTCCTGTCCCTACATTCCCTCCTTAGGGTGGTCGAGAACCCATTGAAGCCCTGAAGGCAGGGCAGTAAGGAACATGTGCATAAATAAAAGGAGGTTCATCCAGATCTACCAAAGCTAATGAAGTCAAATGTCAGGACTAGAAACCATCAGTGAATGTCCTTCTAGGTAGAGAGAGGATTTTACCACAATATTCTTATCTAAGGAAAAACATTAAGGCCTCTGTCCCCTATTACTTTACTGTGTACCCCCTGTGTCAACCCTAAGTAGAAACTGTTAAAATAGGGTGCCCTCAATACAATACCTGATAGCCCTAAGAAAGTACACAAGTGAGCTGGGGCAATGTAACTCCTCCTGATAAAAGCCAACGAGAGATAAAATAATATATCATAACAGGGAGTAAATTTTATGAAACTCAGTATATTCTGAAAGATGATAATAAAATGGTTGCAGTTTCCACCCATGTCAATAATTCAACAACTAACCATAAACAACAGAACTCTTGTGGAAGATGTGTAAACTGCATAGGGGGTTGGGAAACTCCAGCGGAGCCCAAGTTTAGAAGGAAAAAGTAGGAAAAAAAATATATTCATGTTATAGGGGAATCACAGACCACAACCCCAGTTATAGACCCTGACAGAGCCTATTAACTCCACTCCATAAACCCACAAGTCATGGTGTGGAGGCAGTCTTTCCATTCAAAGAAGTTCCAGGAGACCTGTCTATCCCTGCCTTGCCCCCCACTGAAGAAAAGCCTTTAGGAGTTATTCTAAATGTCAGTCTTGAAGCTTCCTATTTCATAGTTCCAGTTTTGACAGCAAGCGCTCAAGAATATGGTTCAAAAAAGAGCTCCAAGGACCAATCAAAAATGATAGCAGCAAGAGCATAATTTATGGGATGCAGTATAAGCAATTCTAAGAGTTTATACTGGTAAATACATGTACAGACATACACACATATACATGTGCACGCACACACACACACACACACACACACACACACACACACACACACACGAGAGGGGGGAGGGAGGGAAAAGGGAAAGGGAATCTCAAATAACCAACAGTCTAACTTTATACTTCAAGTAACTAGCAAGAGAAAAACAAATTTAGCTCAGAGTTTAACAAGGGGCAATTTAAACATGAAACAAGGCTTGGTTAGGGGCTCAGCTAATAAAGTTCTTGCCTCTTGAACGTGAGGTTCTGAGTGCTCTGACTCCAGCATTCACATAAAAGCCACTTGTAATCTCAGTGCTTCATAGACAGAGACTAGAGTATCTGGGCCTCACTGGCCAGGGAGTTTAGCTGAATTGTTACCAAGAATAAGGAAAAATTAGAAACAATAATAAAAGATTAAAAAAAACCACACACCCAAGATCAAATGATTTCACAGGTTATTTCCTCCAAATAATTCAATATTCACATTAATCACTTCTAAACTATTTTAGAAGTGGAAGCTAGAACATTTCCAACCTCATTTTGCAAAGCCAGCATCTGTCATACTAAAAATCATAAGGGCATAAAAATAAATCACTGCTCCTAAATAAATAAGGCAGAGTTACTTTGTAAAAGATGCCAATGCTTTATGTTTAACAACATGTCATATGTACTATACATAATTACCAATTAGAAGTTGCCCCTGAGAGACAAGAGTTTTTCAATGTACATAAATCAATAAATACATGCTTCAAGACTGAATGAAGGACAAATATCATTTGACAATCATTATAGGTACAGAAAAGCATTTGTCAAACATTCAATATTCTTTTCTGACAACACTGTCCAAAACCCTAAAAATAGAAGGAAATTATCTCAGCATAGTAGATAATACATAAGCTAACTTAACTTTCCCAATAGTACAAAACTACATTTTGGTTTCTAAGATCTAGTCCAAGGCTTAGTGTTCAATATTCAACAGAATACTATGAATCATTGCCTAAGAATTACTCCAGGGGCAGAAATTAAAGGTATCCTGATGAGAAACTGTCTCTGTACGTGACATGATCTTTCACAGAGAAAATCCTGAAAGCCCAACCGAAAAGCTGTCAAGAGGAGTCAAAGTATTCAAACGAGTTGCAAGATTCAAAACCAACAAATAAAATTTCATTTATGTAGATACACTAACAACGAATATTCCTAAAAGAAAACCAGGACCAGGAAACAGTCTCTTTATAATACCTATGAGAGAAGTATTTAGAAATAAATTTATACTGGAAGATAAAAGACCTTCAGGGAAACATATCAATCACTTTAAAAAGAGCTGTCGTATGAAGATAACCTATCCTCAGGACTGGAAGAATAGGTGACATCACTAGATTCATGTTACCTATCAAATTACCAGAATTCCAATGACTTTGTCCACAGACATATTTAAACAATTTCACATGGAGATGCAGTGTCATAACTCATAAGTGGCTTAAAGTTAGGAACGTAGGGAAGGGGATATGGATCCTGGAACAGTTGGAGGAGAGTGGATATGATTGAAACAGAAAGAGAGTCTAAATTGGGGGTCTCCATTGGGTCTCCTTGGAGATCAGGGAATCCTACAGAAGAGGTGGAGGAAAGACTGTCAGAGTCAGAGGAGATGGAGGACACCAGGAGAATATGGCCCACTGAATCAACTAAGCAGGGCTCACATGGGCCTATCTAGACTGAAATGGCAAGCATGGGTCCTGCACAGGTCTATACCAGGTCTTCTGCATATGTTATGGTTGTTAGCTTTGTGTTTTTTGTGAGACTCCTAACTGTGAGAATAGGTATATTTCTGACTCTTGTCTGCTTTGGGGACTCATTTCCTACTATTGGGTTGCCTTGTCTAGTTTCAATATGAGGACTCTTGAGTTGCCTTATTGTATCTTGTTTTGTCCTATTTGGCTATTGACTGTTGGAGGCCTGGCCCTTTCTGAAGAGGAAATGGAGGGGAAGTGGATCTAGGGGGAAGAGGAGAGATGATGGAGGTGAAATGCAGAGTGGAGGGAGGGGAAACTGTGGATGGGGTGTATGTATGAAAGAAGATTCTATTTTCAATTAAAAAAACTCTCAAAGGGGGAAATATTTATTCTTATATGTGCAATTTGTAGAAATCACAGATAAGCAAAAGGAGAAATACACACTATTACCAAATGTAACCATAGGTTAAGATTAAAGAAGACTCAGTGAATGTCAAAATACTGAATTAATGCAGAGTGTATATTATTCTATCACTCAATATAAGCTAGAAATAAGACAATGAGGAATCTCCAAGTGTTGGAAAATAACTTTTAAATATAAAAAGGGAAAAGTTCACTTATAATTCAGATGTCTGCAAATTACATACACAAGCTTTCACAGAAATATAGAGAGAATGATTTTTTAACTTTTATGATTTTTAAAGTATGAGATCTGTTCTTTGGAAGGGAATGGAAGGACTTGCTTTTCCACTAATGAGCATTTTTGGTTAAGTCAAATGTGTTAAAATACGTTATATCAATATGGACACAGGACATGTATTTAGCCCAATGCACCATCCCTTTGATGAGCTAGAACTCAGAACATTAAAAACAATATCTGTCTATTGACTAAGATGTTTGTCTTAATTATGTTAGAAGTTTAAATTATATTGACTAAAACTGTAAGATAAGCTTCTATTTTGGGACAGAGTTTACGTAAAAATAAATTTCACAGTTGCAAATTTTTCTAGGAGGGAACAGGAATATTTGAAGCCAGAAAGAAATGCTTTATCATTGACTGCTCAAAACATTTCTGAAATGAGGTCCATAGCAAACAAGATTCTGTTAGAAGGAAGTGTGGCAGACTGTTTTTATCAATCCAAATTAATTAGTGGACATCTTCTTTAGACACAGTAACTAGAAGTACTTTTTGAAAAATTGACAGACTGATTTATAACTGGGGTAGTAATGGTGGCTGCTTCATATGGGTTAGATAGAAAGAAAATAATGAAAGATTTTCCAAAACAATACCTGGTTTCTCTGGGAATGAATGTCAACATGTTCTGTGAGGCTTGGGAATCAACATTCCTGTTCTAGTATTATGAACTTGGCAATCCTTGTTTTAACCAGTCTACTTGATTTGTTCTCAACAGTGGCTACCCATTGACATGTTGGCTTTTTAAAATACTGAGCCCTATACTCTTACTGTTATTGGCATTTTAAATTGATAGTTGAAAAGGCATCCAGATATCAATAGTTTAACACTTTCCCAAAGTAATTCAGATGAACAACAAGAAAGAAGAATCATCACCAAGGACTTTAAATAGCCTATACTCTCTGAGATATGAACAATTCAGATCATCACTCTTGTGGTATTTCCAGGAAACTACCCTTATTTTTGGAAAGTCCTAAGAGACAAATGAAAAAAAAAAAAAAAAAAACAATTCTATCTCTGTGATAAATGGTATATAGTTCTTGACAGTGTCTTTGCTATAAAAAGATGCATGAAAACACATACTTGGTAGCATGCACTGTATTTCCAAACTGCAATTGTCGACTCTTAAATAGAAAATAACACTTTATTGGTGACTCAAATTTTATGTACTTATTAACCTGACTTATAAAAAGTGAATTAAAATTCTAAATGATGATTATTCAAAACTGGTGGTAACTCTCTATATCTTTAAGAAAATGTATTTTTAATATATTTATTTAGCATTTACTCTTCTGGGAATAAGACACCTCAAAATAGCTTCCAGATTGTGTTAGGAAATTGTGAAATGACTTTAAAATAGACTTTCTCAGCTCATGTGAAAATGGCATACTGTAGAGGAAAAGGGGGTTAGTCAGTTTCAACTAAAAGCTGCTTTGGTTAGTCAATGAAACTGTGAAACAGTCTCACCTCCCCACCATCTCTTATTTAGTCAAAGGGTAATGTTTACTATGATGCTATCTCTCTCCTCTGTCTGGATCCCTCCTCCCCACAGGGGAATGCATGGCAGGGGTTACAGCAAAAGATAAAGACTTACCAAGGTCCTCAAAGACACCAGCTATGAGGAGGCTGGCTTTTATGCATATTCATTGGACCTATGGACCTTGAACTTGCTCTTGGCTCCTATTTGAGGTCACACAACCTGAACACATTCTTTGTGCTTGATGCTAGAGATAAAGAGATCAGTGAGGCATAAACAGTATATACAGTTATAATATAGCCCCTAAACTAGCACCAGCAAATGTGTACAAATAAAACACTGCCTCCTTAGCTCCTGGCTGTGATGTGTGATCTCTATTTAAAGTTATTCAGGTCCACGTATAAAGATATAATTAAACCATTTGCATTTTTCAAGTTACAAATATTTAACATGGAAATGAATCAGACAAAACAAAGGTTCCTTAAAATGGTGCTAAGTCTCTTCTAAATGGAACAAACACTGACTGACGTTGTATGCACTTACTGCCTGCCCATCTACTTTTTCTTTTGCTGTGATAAAATACTCTGAGAAAGGAGAAGGGGTTTATTTGGCTCACAGTTCAAGGTTTCAATTCATCATAATGGGGAAGTCAGAGCAGTAGGAGATAGAGACAGTTGGTTAATTTGTTTTGCAGCCAAAAAGTAGAGAGTGAATGCTTGTGTTCTGTAAGCCTTCTTTCTATGTAGTCCAGGGAATGTGATCACCATTACTATTATGAGTCTAACTTCTTTAATTAACATAGTCTAGCAAAGTACGCACAGACTGCCTGAACCATTCCCCTCTTGCTCTCGTCAAGTTAATAATATTAACTGTCACATTGCCTCTTGACCTATTCACAGGATGAGAGAGTCCTGTGAACCAGGCTTGCCAGTTGCCTCTGTGACATCACAAAGAGCTACTTTTGTATTTCACAGATAATTTTTCTTCATTTTATAGAAAAAAAAAAACAAAGCCTCATAGCAGTCTTTATGTACTACAATCATTCAGTGAGGAGGCTGTGTTCCAAAGCCGGTCATTTTGAGGATACATTGGGGTTCTTGCTACATATTTCCTCTATTTACATGGAGCTGTATATAAAGAAAGCAGCCTCCATCATGAGTGTTGCAGACAGTGCAATAATCACATTACCTGTGGCTTCACATGCAAATCTTTGAAAAAATCTGCATAATGAAAATAAAAACAAATATTAATATAATAGCAAGAAAAGAAAAATTTGCATAGTGATGTGTCCATTCTGAACTATTAATTTTTATCTAGCTGCATTAGATGTGCTAATAATAATAAGAGGCCGTTATTGCTAAAGTTGATTGACTGGTTAGGATGTAATAAACATTCCTTCATGCTGAATTACTCATATTAAGATCCCATTTACCCTCAATCTCTAACCACATACACCATCAAAATTATCAGTACCATGAATCTTTTATTAGTCTGTTTTCCTTTTTTCCTTCAAAACATCAGGCATTTGTGGAATCTGATGAAGAAGGAACTCTGTCACTGCAATTTTCCAACATGCTCTAAGGTAGCAGTAGCATAAATCACGGTGAGTGATACATCTATTCAGACTGCATTTGTTTCATAAGACAAAAGGAATTTGTTCAAAGCTGGCCAACTGCAATACAAACAGGGACTGACTCCTGTTACACAAACAATCTTGCTAGAACATATGGGTTTTCAATGAGATAGATAATATGAAAAGCGTTCCACTCTTCAGTCTCACCATTTGGCTTAGATCTTCCTGACAAACACCTAATGTGACAGGCCCAACTGGGGCACACTCATCAGACGAGTTCTGGGTAGGAACTCACAGAAAGAGAGAAAATAATGTTTAGATTTAGAAGCACCAATAATGAAGTAATGTGAAAACAAAAACTAGGGAAAATGCTTCCAGATTTTCATTATTTAATGTAAAGAAGAATCCAACCATCTCCACACAAGACAGAGAGGATTACTGATTTCATCATCCTGACATGTGACAGAGAGACATTCTTGTCTCGTTTATTAAATGAAGGATTATTTTCAATTTTGTTTTATTTATTATTGTTGTGTTCAATGTGGTAGGGTGGAGAGAGCACATGTACAGCAGCACACATACAGATGCTATGGGACAACTTTGTAGAATTGGCGCTCTCTCCCACCTTCACACAGGTTCCAGGGATTAAATGGAGGTCATCAGACTTCTGTTTTCAGATTGCAAGTTCCTCTACCTACTTGCTAATCCATCTTACTGGCTTGAGAGTATTTATTATTATTATTATTATTATTATTATTATTATTATTATAAAAAGATTAGTTTATTTCATATTTTTGGAGAATTATGTAAAAATTTAGTCCATGAGAATTAGTACATAATCTAATTTAAAATCCAACAGAGCACAACTAGACATTCCTCATTACTCATAGAAATTAGAGTAATAGATTCAGTAATAATTGTGAATTGTAAAAGGCTGAGTAAGTTAATTTTGTCTTGCAGCAATTGCTTATTTTTAATTGGCATATGAGTTTTCTTATCAATCGTAATAACATGGTGCCTTCAGGAATCACAGAAGCTTACAAATTTGGGGTGAATTAATAAAGCAGACGAAAAATAAGTATTGAATGAGTAAGACTACATAGTACATAGGCACTGAATGAAAGAATAAAGAAAAGGATAGGAGAGAAATAAATGAATTACAAATAATTTTGAGTAAATAGTTATGCTAGTCATCTCATTGTATCAATATTAATGGCCAGTAAAAATATGGAAGCCCATATTATATTATTGTTTGTTGGATTATTTTTAGTCTTATGGCAACTAAGTTTTATTTAGTTCTGAAATCAAAGGACAAAATGTTTACCCAGTGAAATTTTGCTAATAATTGCCTCTTTCTATACTAATTTTCAAATTGTATCAAATAAATACGTGTGTGTGTATGTGTGTGTAAACATACACACATATATATGCATGTACCCAGTATTAAAATTTATGTTTACCTGTACTCCACAAAAATGGAAAACCAGGAAGAAATGGACAATTTTCTGGATAAATACCACATACCAAAATTAAATCAAGACCAGATAAACCATTTAAATAGACCAATAACCCCTAAAGAAATAGAAACAGTCATCAAAAGTCTCCCAAACAAAAAAAGCCCAGGACCAGATGGTTTCAGTGCAGAATTCTACCAGACTTTCAAAGAAGAACTATTACCAATCCTCTTCAAAGTGTTCCACACAATCGAAACAGAAGGAACACTACCAAACTCTTTTTATGAGGCTACAATTACCCTGATACCCAAACCACACAAAGATGCAACAAAGAAAGAGAACTACAGACTAATCTCCCTCATGAACATTGATGCAAAAATACTCAACAAAATATTGGCAAACCAAATCCAAGAATACATCAAAACAATCATCCATCATGACCAAGTAGGATTCATCCCAGGGATGCAAGGATGGTTCAACATATGAAAATCAGTCAATGTAATACACCATATAAACAAACTGAAAGAAAAAAACCACATGATCATCTCCTTAGATGCTGAAAAAGCCTTTGACAAAATCCAACACCCCTTCAGGATAAAGGTCTTAGAAAGATCAGGAATACAAGGAACATTTCTAAACATAATAAAAGCAATTTATAGCAAGCCAACAGCAAACATCAAATTAAATGGAGAGAAACTCAAAGCGATACCACTAAATTCAGGAACAAGACAAGGCTGTCCACTCTCCCCATATTTATTCAATATAGTACTAGAAGTTCTAGCTAGAGCAATAAGACAACAAAAGGAGATCAAAGGGATACAAATTGGCAAGGAAGAAGTCAAACTTTCACTATTTGCAGATGATATGATAGTATACATAAGTAACCCCAAAAACTCTACCAGGGAACACCTACAGCTGATAAACTCCTTCAGTAAAGTGGCAGGATACAAGATCAACTCAAAAAAATCAGTAGCCCTCCTATACACAAATGATAAAAGGGCTGAGAAAGAAGTCAGAGAAACATCACCCTTTACAATAGCCACAAATAATATAAAATACCTTGGGATAACACTAAACAAGTGAAGGACCTTTTTGATAAGAACTTTAAATCTCTAAAGAAAGAAATTGAAGAAGATATCAGAAAATAGAAGGATCTCCCATGCTCATGGATAGGTAGGATTAACATAGTAAAAATGACAATCTTACCAAAAGCAATCTACAGATTCAATGCAATCCCCATCAAAATCCCAACACAATTCTTCACAGACTTGGAAAGAAAAATACTCAACTTTATATGGAAAAACAAAAGACCCAGGATAGCTAAAAGAATCCTATACGATAAAGCAACCCTTGGAGGCATCACCATCCCTGACCTCAAACTCTACTATAGAGCTATAGTAATAAAAACAGCTTGGTACTGGTATAAAAACCAACATACGGACCAATGAAATCGAATTGAAGACCCTGACATTAATCCATGCACATATGAACACCTGGTTTTTGACAAAGGAGCCAAAACTATACAATGGAACAAAGAATGTATCTTCAACAAATGGTGCTGGCATAACTGGATGTCAATATGTAAAAGATTACAAATAGATCCATATCTGTCACCATGCACAAAACTCAAGTCCAAGTGGATCAAAGGCCTAAACATAAATCCAGTTACACTAAACTTAATAGAAAAGAAAATAGGAAGCACTCTTGAACGCATTGGCACTGGAGACCATTTCCTTTAAACACCACCAGCACAGACCCTGAGCACAACAATTAATAAATGGGACCTCTCGAAACTGAGAAGCTTTTGCAGGGCAAAAGACACAGTCAATAAGACAAAAAGACAGCCAACAGATTGGGAAAAGATCTTCACCAACCCCACATCTGACAGAAGATTGATCTCCACAATATATAAAGAACTCAAGAAACTAGACATCAAAGTACTGAACAGTCCAATTAAAAAATGGGCTAAAGAGCTAAACAGAGAATTCACAAAACAAGAACTACAAATGGCTGAAAGACATTTAAAGAAATGCTCGACATCCTTAATCATCAGAGAAATGCAAATCAAAACAACTCTGAGATACCACCTTACACCTGTTAGAATGGCTACGATCAAAAACACCAATGACAACCAATGTTGGAGAGGATGTGGAGCAAAGGGAACACTCCTCCACTGTTGGTGGGAATGTAAACTTGTACAACCACTGTGGAAATCAGTATGGCGGTTTCTCAGAAAATTAGGAATCAAACTACCTCAAGACCCAGCCATCCCACTCTTGGGCATATACCCAAGGAATGCTGATTCATACCATAAAGATACATGCTCAGCTATGTTCATAGCAGCACTATTTGTAATAGCCAGAACCTGGAAACAACCTAGATGCCCATCAACGGAAGAATGGATGAAAAAAATGTGGTACATATACACAATGGAGTACTACTCAGCAGAGAAAAACAATGAAAGCATGAAATTTGCAGGCAAATGGATGGAACTAGAAAAAATCATCCTGAGTGAGGTAACCCAAACCCAGAAAGACAGTTATGGTATGTACTCACTCATAGGTGGATTCTAGATATAAAATAAAGAACAATCAGACCACAACCCATAGAACCATAGAGGCTATATATATAGCATGGAGGCCCCTAGGATGACTGTGGCTTATAATAAATTTCAGTTTTACTCAATTATTGAAAAAAAATAGCCAAATGAATGGAAACACATAAACTATGAACCAAAGGCTGAGGGGCCCCCAGCTGGATCAGGCCCTCTGAATAGGTGAGACAGTTGATTGGCTTGATCAGTTTGGGAGACAACTAGGCAGTGGGACCAAGTCCTGTGCTCATTGCATGAGTTGGCTGTTTGAAACCTGGAGCTTATGCAGGGACATTTTGGCTCAGTCTGGGAGGAAGGGACTGGACCTTCCTGGACTGAGTCTACCAGGTTGATCGCAGTCCTCGGGGGAGGACTTGTCCTGGAGGAGGTGGGAATGGAGGGTAGGCTGGGGGTAAGGGGAGGAGGTGGGAGGGGGGAGAATAGGGGAACCCATGGCTGATATGTAGAACTGAATGGTATTGTAAAATAAAATATATATATATAAAAAAAATTTATGTTTACTCATGTTCCAGATACATATTTGTTTATATAATTACTCATAATATGTATATTGTTTAACTGACTTTCTCATTTCTTTTAGTTTGTTTTGAAGGCAGGTGGCATTTTATTTCATTTAAATTAGAAATTCACATCAGTCCAATAGTGGAACAAATTTTTTCATAAAATCGATTGCCTAAGGTAACTTATCCTAAACTACTTAAGATTTTTGTAGAAATAATATTCCTAAAAAGTAGGGGGAGAACTCAACTTTTTAAATGTTTTCTGTATTTTCAGAAAGCCTGAAGAAAGACCACCGAAGAGACAACAAAGGACGGAATCAATGCAAATCACACAAACCTGCAGAGATGTGGGACACCCGTCAATCATCCTCAGAGCTCTTTATAGACTTCAGATTCAGCATCTACCATAATAGCCCAGTTCTTACAGATATCTACAGTGTGATGTTCAGGCTTCCCTGGTACAGCCCTTTCTTTGGGCACACACTTTTAGCTACACGTGACTTTCTGTTCTTCCAGTGAGTTATCGTTTACTCCACGTGGCATTCAGAGTTGACATTCTGTGTTTGACAGATATTCATGGAAGGCCTACTCTTTTCTAAAGGGATATGGAGGGAGAGTAGATCTGGGGGAGATGGGAGGTAGGATGAGGGATGGAGAGGAGTGGAGGGGGGAGAAAATGTGGTTAGGATAATGTATAAAAAAAGAATAAAAGAAACATAAATAAAATAAATGACTCCATGTTTTCATATTTCACTGTGAGCCTCAAATTATGTTGCTGATCCTACCCATCCTTGTAGCAGGAATCTTAAAAGTACTTATTAATAAAATCAAACCTGAGGCGAGTTATTGGGATCCATGCTGGTAGATCAGAGAGACAGAACAAGCCACAGATATCTCACCTCGCCGGATCCTCAGCTGGTCTTGTCTCCTCAGACTGGAGGCCTCTGAGTCCTCCTCCGGAATGGGTCTCAGCTGAATTACTGCTCAAAAGCCTGAATGCTTAACCAGCCAAATGCTTAACTAGCCAAATGCTTCTAGTTTCTGGTCCTCATGCCTTATATATCTTTTTGCTTTCTACCACCACTCCCTGGGATTAAAGGCTGGCTTTCTGGGATTAAAGGTGTGTGTCACCATGCTTGGCTGTTTCCAATGTGGCCTTGAACTCACAGAGATCCAGAGGGATTTCTATCTCTGGAATGCTAGGATTAAAGGTGTGAGTGCCACCATTTTCTAGCCTTTGTATCTAGTGGCTGTCTGTTCTCTGACCCCAGATAAATTTATTAGAGTACACAATATTTTAGGGAACACAATACCACCACACATCCTATTTTTTCCACATTCTGTTTTAATTGCTTTATTATTTTATCTTTATGGGTGTTTTGCTTGCACATAGGTCTGTGTACTACATGTGTGCCCGATGCCTGTAGAGGCCAGAAGATGGTGTTTTATCCCTTGGAAATGGAGTTACAGACAGGTGTGAGGCCTGGTACAGGTGAACACACATCCTCTGGAAGACCAACCAGTACTCTATCAACTGTCCAGTTCCAATACCCAATATTAACCTCTGGGTCATTTGTGCTTACAAAAACTTATTATTTAATTATTTGTACCTATCCCAATACACTGAAACTCTATAGCTGGTATTGAAAAGGTGTTTATTAAATGGAACCCTAACAATTAATAAAGAGTAGTGTGATTTGGTCAGAATGTGATTTGGAGGAGAAACAATGGCCATACATTGTACTTGCTAATGCTAGGTACTAAAAGAGTCCTTATGGCTCCCTCCACCTCTGTATTAAATTTGACACCAGATCTCTAACTGTACCACACAAAATTCAAGATATAATTTCAGTTAAAAATCTTCTCAACTGTCAAATAAAACAAAAACAATGACAAAAAAATCTCCTAAGCTTGGTCAAAGTCTAAGGGATAACTAAAATGCATATGGTCAACATTTTCAGGACACCCAAGGCATGGGAAATATAGTTAAGGAATCAGGTAAGAAAAAATAACCTGAAATGTTCTAGCTCCTACACTGTTATAGAGTACAGGGGCACTGAGACTGTATCAAATAAAAAAACCTAAATAAGTTGTCACAGACTCAAAAAACTGACAATCAGGAAAGTTGGTGGAAACAATGTTCAATCAGTACAGAATCAATTCTTTATTTGTGTGTGAGGAATATTAATGCTCAGAAAGAAAATGGAACTCTTCTCCCTATTACATATCATAATAATTGTTTGTAATGTGGTTATTAAATATTCTTAGAATACATAGTAATTATGTGATCTTATAGCATTCTCAGGAAATATACTTAAGAAGTATATTAATGACTATTTAATGACTACATACCTTGATCCTAAATTATAGAAAGTAATATATTTATTTTTTCAAATGACTACTTAGGTTTTCTTTTCATTTCAGACTTATGACTGGATCTTCAATTTCAGTCCTGAGTGAGTACCTATGGTTAAATTATAGCCTGACAAATTTTACTATGTCTTCTGAATGCAAATATGTATGCATGTACTTCATTAATTAACTCTAGGGCTTTTTTTTCTCCTAAGCTCATTTGATTGACATAACATGCAAGAAACAAATGGCAGAATAAGACTTGGCTACTGTGGGTCTACTTCTCTATTGGTTCCCAACTGTCAGCATGAGGTTCTCAATTCAGAAAGCAAAGAATGCACAGAAGATGTGAGAAAAATTGGTGGCACTCTCAGCTCAACCATGCAGGTGACCACAGGTAGGACCTAAGATGCTTGAGCCACAGAACCACAGATCCATAGATGATGTAAAAATGCAGGGCAATGCTAATTTTAGAATTTTTCCACATATACTGATATTTTCCCAAATTATAGTTGTATGCCCACTCTTTTGTAAGCACTCAATAAAAATACAGGTATGGGCAGGATCTTAGGACAACCAAACTACAGGACCTTGCTTTCAACACACAAAATTGGATACTTCAAGGACTACTATGCATCTATTCCATTGCTTCTGTTTTCAGGCAGAACAATGATTGGTGTACAGAGGTAGTAAGTGTGGTGGCACATCCCTGTAATTCAGTACTTGAAAGCTAAAGACATGAGAAATGCTTCATACTGTGGGCCAGCCTGGTCTACATAGTGAGTTCTATGAAAGTCAGTACCCCATAGTGAGTCCTGGTCTCACAAAACGGTAATCAAACAAGCAAAAGCTTCTACACAAGAAAGGAAATCTCTGACAAGTATTCATAATAGAGGATTAATACTTACAATATATGAAAAACTACACAAATTAAACACCAAAAACCAAATCATCCAAACAATAAATTGGGTGTGAAATAAATAATTCTCAAAAATAAATAGTAATGACTAGTATATGTTTGAAAAATTTTCTTCAACATCCTTAGAAATTAAGGAGCTGCATAATCAAACTGCTTTGAGATTTCATCTGACTCAGAATGGCTACCATCTGTTGTAGAATATTCTTTTTGTACACTGCAAATATGTGTCTCTCTGATTGGTTTAATAAAAAGCTGAACAGTCAATAGCTAGGTATGATTTTCAGGGCAGAGAGGAGGCTGGGAAGAAAAAGTGAGTCTCCAGCCAGATGTAGAGGAAACAGCATAAGCAGTATGGAGAGATGAGGTAACAAGCCACATGATAGAATGTAGATTAAGATCAATAGGTTAATTTAACTTATAGGAGCTAGTAGGTTAAGGCTAAGCTAAGGCCAAGCTTTTATAATTAATAATAAGTCCCTGTGTCATTATTTGGGAGCTGACAGTCCAAAGGAAATTCCAACTACAACCATCAAGGCACAAATGTGGGAAAAGAGGAATGCTTACTAACTGCTAAAAGGAATGTAAATAGGTACATCCATCATATAAAATAATCAGTGTGCAGGTTTCCAAAAACAAACAAATCTGTGCATATAGACAAAGGACTTAGGTATGCATATTTCTTGCTGCTCTATTCACAATATCTGAAAAATTCAACCAGACTAGATACCCATCAATAGATGGATAGATAAGGAAGTTGTGGTATATACATATGGAATGGAATTTTATTCAACTGTAAAGAAAAAATGAAATAATGACATTTATAGGCAAATGGGTAGAACTAGAAATCATTATGTTAAGCAAAATAAGCCAGGGTCATAAAGATGAAACTGTATTTCTCCTAATACATAATTCACACATTATTGATTATATGTATGGAATCTCTTGAAGCTAAAAAGGGGATCATCAGAGACATTTTAAGGAGTGGAGAGAAGAAAAGATAATGGAATACATGTGATATAAAAGGAGACATTATTGGGTATGAAAAGGGGGAGAGCAAAATTAGTTTGATTGGATGCATGAAGAAGGGTATTGTGGGAGAAAAAATGAAATAGAATATTATACTTACATATAAAAATGCAATAAAATGACTTCTAATGACATCCTGCTAAGATAAGGGATGAAGAGGGTGTGAGAAGGGGAGGGAAGGGGAACTTGGATTTGTATGTAAAAAAATTTTTTTAAATAAATAAGAAGAAAAGAAAAGATCAGTGCCTTCTCAACCACCATCTGCAAAGCTTCCTCCTGCAGTAATGAGAACAAACACAGAGACCCAAAGCCAGACAATATGCAACGAGTGAGAGACCTTAGAACACTCAGTCTAAATGAAATGTCTCCATCAAATACCTCCCCACCCAGGGCTCAGTGAACCCTGCAGAGAAGGAGGTGGAAAGTTTGTAAGAGCCAGAGGGGATGGAGGACACCAAGGAAACAAGGCCTTCTAAACACAGCATGACTGACACACATAAGAACTCATAGAGTTTATGACAGCATGCACAGGGCCTACACTGGTCTGTGCCAGATGAGATTCTAGCACTGAGAAGAAGAGTGTATATAAGTTTCCATCCCTAATCCAGAAGATATCTCCAACTGATAGTCACTAGCAAATGAAAACAAGAGAAAACCCCTTGTTGAAACTCATTACATAATATGCTACCTTAAAAAAGTATTCCATAAATAAAAGATAAAAACTTGAGCTAGAGAGAATGCTCAGTGTTTGAGAGCATGTTCTGCTTTTCCAGAGAATCCGGGTTCAGTTTCCAGCATCCACAGGTATCATACAGTTGCTTGTAACTCTAGGTCCAAGAGATCAAATATCTTCTTATTGGCATATATGGACACTACATGTACATGATAAATATATATATATATATATATATATATATATATATACACAAACATACACACAAACTAAATAAATTTTTTTGAAATAATTTACAAAGCATGTTTTCTAATACTATATATTCAGTGAAAGGACATGATATAATAATATAAAATGGTAATTAACTATTCACCTGAATTTCTCATAAATGAATGTAATTTTTTATAATAAAAATTAGAATGGGGAATAGGTTCCCAAGAGCCAACCAAAACATTAGGGACAGCCCCTGCTCTCATTGTTAGGAGTCCCACAAGTAGACCAAGTTACATAACTATCACATATATGTAAAGGGCCTAGGTCAGTCCCATGCAGGCTCCCTAGTTGTTAGTTCAGACTCTATGAGCTCCTACGAGTCAGTTTAGTTACTTTTGTTGCATTTCTTGAGATGTCCTTGACCCCTATGGCTTCTACAATCCTTCTTCCATCTCTTCAGCAGGATTCCTCGAGCTCAGCCTAATGTTTGGCTGTGGATCTCTGCATCTGTTTTCATCAGTTACTGGATGAAGGACTTCTGATGATGATTGGGGTAGTCACCAATCTGATCACAGGAGATGACAGATAGTTCATGATATATATCCACTATTGCAAGGAGTCTTTACTAGCATCCTTGTTGATTCATGGAAGTTTCCCTTGCACCCAGTATCTATCTGACCCTGAAATGCTCCCCATTTCCAGTCATTTTTTCAGTACTCTCCCCCTCCATCCACCCCATCTCTCATGTTCACATCCCCACCTGCACCCAGTCCACCCACAAGATTTCTTTTATTTCCTCTTCCCAGGGAGATCCAAGCATCCCACCTTGGGCCCTCCATGTTACCTAGCCTCTCTGAGTCTGTGGATTGTAGCATGATTGCCCTTTACGTTACAGCTCATATGCACTTATGAGTGAGCACACACCATGTTTATCTCTTTGATTCTGGGTCACTTTATTTAAGATGATTTTTTCTAGTTTCATCCATTTGCCTTCACTTGCTGTGGATATCACTCTATATAAATAAACACTGATGGCCAGTGACCAGGCAGGAAGTATAGGCGGGACAAAGAGAGAGGAGAATTGGGGAAACAGGAAGAAGGAAGGGAGACACTGCAGCCACCGCCAGGAGAAGAGCATGTAGAGACGCCGGTAAGCCACCAGCCACGTGGCAAGCTATAGATTTATAAAAATGGGTTAATTTAAGATAAAAGAACAGTTAGCAAGAAGCCTGCCACGGCCATACAGTTTATAAGTGATATAAGCGTCTGAGTGATTATTTTATAAGTGGATTGTGGGACTGCGGGGCTTGGGGAACCTGGAGAGAAGCCCTCCAGCAACAAATGGCGCCCAACGGCTCGAGTTTCCACCTTAAACCTGAGAATATTTAATAACCAATTCTAAACAGAGCCAAAACCAGGTTCCTGCTTCTTGTCTCATACGGGCAGCTAGATGTGTCAAAACGCAAGTTTGGACACTGGCGGGTTCCTGGCGGGTGCGTCTGACCAGCAGTATGGCGGAAATGAGACATCTGCCAGCGGCAAATTAAGCTGTGTGGTAGATTTAGTCTTTACTAGTATTTAAAAAAAAAAAAAAAAAAAAAAAGAGGTTTCTGGGCTACACGCTGCTTTGATAAAAGCTTAGACCCACTATTTCTGAGACTTGATGACTCCCAGAGCTGGCAGAAAACGTACCACTGCCATGTTGGGAAGCTGAAGTGGGCGGAGCCAGCAGCCACAGCGCCGTTTCGGGCTTACAATGGTACAGTTTAAAGCAATAGGCTCAAGGCTCAAGGTAATATAAAACATAAGCCACATAAAGATGGCTACCACACAGAGAATCTGGATTATGTTCTCTTTGATATTCATAACTAAAGAAAAACATTTGATTACAAAAGCTGTTGAGTTATGCCAAAATGTATATTTTAAAGGTACCTTGACTTCAAAATTTGGATATAAGGATATGTTACTTTGGAAAAGAGGTTCTGCTTTTGTTTCCACAGAAAGCCAGAGGCTGTGGACTTGTTCCAGATTAAGATACATCAGGTTTCACCAGCCAAGTCCCCCTGAAAGGACTCCGATGACACCATGGCCCAGATGATCCAACATCCAGATCGGTTTCAAGGCAACTGGTTCACACAATACAGCCTCACGGACTACCCCATAGGTCTAAAATTTTCTTTGCGTCCCCATAAGATACAGCGCCCCCCTCCAGCAGGAAGTAGTAAGAGATGCTACGCCCAAATTCCCAAATATACCAAGCTGGCTTTAGAGGTGGAATTGGCTCACTCCCCCTCTAAACCCAGACATATTGCTTTAAAAAAAAAAATGGTTAAGGGATTCTTGTGTCCCAAATCAGAAGAGCCCTCTGGTGTGGGACAGAGAAAAACCAATATTTTTATTTAAAACAGGTTGATTATAAATGTGATCTCTTTCTAAAAAAGAAAAGGGGATATGATATATAGGAGGATATGGAGATGATAAGATAAAAGGGTAGATTAATGAACCTACTTTTAAAGAATAACTTGTTTAAAATGTTTTACATTGGTATAGATTTTAGTTTATGTTTAAAATGTTTTACATTGGTATAAATTTTGGTTCATTGATACAAACTTGAAGTTAATTTTGTTATACTCTCTCTATATATGTATATATTTCTATTCTTGTTTGAGGTGTTGTGTTTATATAACTCATTTAAAATTGTAATGGATAATTAAAAAATAGATTAATAATTAGTCATCTATGATAATCATATCTGTAGCCATGTTAGTTAAGTCTTCTAGGTATATATAGATATATTTCAGATAGATAGGTAATCTTCAAACACTTCATAGACCTGGAGAATATGGCATTTAAATAACTTAGAATTCTGTTGACGTGAGACACAATTGCTCCTGGATGCACCAATTTGATCCCGAGAGAATGTTGGGCTTCTAAGACATTTCCATTTGGAAGTTTGTCTTCTTGGCACAAAATGGCCTACTGGGCAAAGAACTGCCCTTGCCTTGATGGCTGACAGTACAAATGCAATGCTGTCCTTTCTGGACAAGCGGGACACAAGAAAAGCGACCACTGTACTCTGCCAAGACAGGGTAAGATGGTCTCTTAAAATTCCTGTTTCTAAAAATGGTCTGTCAGATACTCTAGGCCTGTAGCCAATTTGAATGCACCAACAATGCTGAAAAACATTAGGTGACTGTCCAGGCTGCCAGCTGTCTTGGTCTACTTTTGCAAGATTCCCGAAAGTTGCTTGCATCCATCTACCATTTCTCAGGTACCATTATGTTCCTTCTCAGGTCTTTGATGTGGTTGAAGACTAGATAGTCGTAATTTCCTCAGTTATGATAAAAGATAAGTTAGATATAAAACCTTAAACTCACAAATATAAGATAGATAGGACATCTTCTTTAATATTGTAACTATAATTCTTGCTCGGTAATTGTTTTGTTATATGTAATTTTACCATGTTAAAGTTAAAACCTTCCTTTTTAAAAAAAGAAGAAAGGGGAAGTGCTGTGGATATCACTCTATATAAATAAACACTGATGGCCAGTGACCAGGCAGGAAGTATAGGCGGGACAAAGAGAGAGGAGAATTGGGGAAACAGGAAGAAGGAAGGGAGACACTGCAGCCACCGCCAGGAGAAGAGCATGTAGAGACGCCGGTAAGCCACCAGCCACGTGGCAAGCTATAGATTTATAAAAATGGGTTAATTTAAGATAAAAGAACAGTTAGCAAGAAGCCTGCCACGGCCATACAGTTTATAAGTGATATAAGCGTCTGAGTGATTATTTTATAAGTGGATTGTGGGACTGCGGGGCTTGGGGAACCTGGAGAGAAGCCCTCCAGCAACATTCACTAGATTGCCTTGCTCAGCCTTAGCACAAGGGGAAGAAGTGCTTACTTAGTCTAGTGACAACTTGATATGCCATGCTTTGTTGATACCCCTGGAAGGACTGTCCTTTTCTGAACAGAAACAGGAGTGGATTGAGGGGCAGAGAGGAGGGGGAAGGAAATGGGAAGAGAGGAGGGAGGGGAAATTGTGGTCCAGGTAAAATTAATTAATTATTCCTTAATTTTAAAAATCCAGAAAATCTATAACTTAACACAAAAAAATAGAATGCATTTTAACTTGAAAATAATGAAATCAATATTTCAAAATGTACGAATAGTTCTGTTTGAGATGGATGTAAAAAACATTGGCAAATATTGCTCAATTCTAAAAATAAGAAAAAAAAGACTTTATGAACTCATAACCTTTTTTGGGATACGTCATGCAAAGAAGTTACAAAGAAAACAGTCAAAGCAAATTCTGCAGTGTTGAGTCCGTTGCACTAGAGACCGGGCATAGTTATCAAAACTGATCTCTGCTGGCGGAAAGTGAAGCAGAAGGCAGCCACTATTTCAGTGGGCGGGGAGGAAACAGGCATCATCTGAACAGGCACAAAAAAAAGTTCCCTATTTTTGCATGATATAATTACCATAAAAGACCTAGAAATAAATCTAACAAAAGATATCCAAGATTGCTTTACTGAGAACCACAAAACAGAGCTAAGAGCATTTAAAAATACCTACAGCAGTTTCAGAGACAGGGAGATAATAATTTTAAGATAGATAATCTCCTGAAATTATCTCATGGGTTCAATAAAAATACCCATCAAAAATTAAACAGGATCTCTTATTCTCCTTGATAAAATGTTATTAAAATATGTATAAGATCTAAGACAAAGAAAGATAACTTTGACTTACTTTAAAGTAACGGTGATCAAGACAATTCAGCAGGTCATTTTTCCTGTTTTTTTTTCTTAAGAAATTTTTTGTTCATTCCTCATACCAAGCACCCTCACCCCTCCTCCCACTCCTCCCAACTCCCCCCCCCAGCCCATTCCCCATCCCCTCCTCAGAAAATATATGGCCTCCCATGGGGAGTCAGCAAAGCCTGGCACATTCAGCTGAGGCAGGTCAAAGCCCCTCCCCCTGCATCAAGGCTGTGCAA
Source organism: Peromyscus leucopus (assembly GCF_004664715.2). Taxonomy (NCBI): domain Eukaryota; kingdom Metazoa; phylum Chordata; class Mammalia; order Rodentia; family Cricetidae; genus Peromyscus; species Peromyscus leucopus. Next base: position 1,488,841 of record NC_051083.1, read on the forward strand.
GGTATCCTACCATAGGCAATGTGCTCCAAAAAGCTGGTTCATGGATCAGAGATAGATCCTATTCCCATTGTGAGGGACCTCTCAAACAGACCAAGCTACACAATTATCTCACTCATGCAGAGGGCCCAGTCCAGTCCCATGCAGGATTTATAGCTATCAGTCCAAAGTTCATGAGTTTCTGCTGGCTTGGTACAGTTTCCCCAATCTGTAAATTTCCCCTTCATGGTCTTGATGCCTCTTGCTCATGGAATCCCTCTTCCCTCTCTTCAAAACTTTTCTGAATCAAATTGTAAATACACACACACACCCCCAAAAAAAAAAAAATAGGTCTTTGCCACACCTTGTTTAAGAATTAGCTCCATATGGATCATAGAATGAAACGTAAAAGCCAAAATTTGAACTACTTTCATAATAAGACAAAGGTAAAAATTTTTACAGCCTTAGAATTTGAAAACTTATTTTATAGGGAGAACCTGCCACATCGGGGGAAAAAAAGAACTACTGATGTCATCAAGATTTTAAATTTTGCCCTTCAAAGGACAGCACAGAGGAAACAAAAAGACCTCACAATTGAAGAAAATTTAACTGTATATTTATCCAAAAACAGTGAATATATGTGTATACAATAAAAGATTAAATTGATAAGAGTTAAAGCACTCTTTCAACAACAACAAAAAGAACTATCAAAGGATGAAGTAAGACCTAACAAGGCACCTCATAAAATGGAAGAGACAGAAGTCTCACAGCCCCCAGTGGTCTCAGTGAAAGCTATAGACCCAGAGTGGGAATTAGATCTAACCTGGATTAGGGGACAAGGGGATTTCAAGATCTCCTGATGTTTCAACAGAAACTGTGAACCCAAGTTGGGAACTGGATCTATCTGCATATTGGCTCTTTCACATCTCACAGCTCAAGCTACAGATCAGGGCAGGGATGTCTGGGCTGACACAGAACAACAGCTGACTCTCAGAAGAAAACTAATAAATAAACTCTCTGCACCCAAACACCAGGCCTCCAGAGGGATAGCACATCCCAACACTACTCTGATTTAGTCCTTTCCTGAACACTGAAAAACTAACACTGAAAGAAAAATGAGGTCTTTAATTTAAATAATGAAAAGAGAAAAGGAAAATCTCAACTAACAGCTTAATTCCAGATGTATGAGTCCCAGTCCAGAAACAAAAATATCAAAAAACCAAGACCTATCTTCCTCTAAGAGTATTAATCCCATAGTAATGTGTTCTATGAGGATGATTTAGAAGAACTAACAAACAAAGAATTTAAAAGAATAATTATTTCTGGAGGCCTTGCTCCAGATGGGTTTGTTGACCAGGGACAGATGTGTGAAGTTGGCACTAAGAGGGACTGTTGTTTGAACAAGTGGCTCTGAATCGCTTGAGTGGTCTTCATCTATATAGTTTCAATGGTTTGCATGAACAATTTTACAGCAAGCTTTTACTTCCTAAGTTTCTAAAAATGGTTACAATAATTACCAGTTGATTCCTCGCCTCTTCCCCCTTCTGTCTTGATGGCTATTACCTTTTTAATGTATATCTCTATCGTCAGAAGCATAAGCAGTTTTGTAATCTACAAAGGAACTTTTCTAAGTAGGCACACATACAGGGAGAAGAACAATGTACCCAGTTGGCAGCACATGCAGTTACAGTTTCATGCAAAGTGAGAAACAGTTTTGTCTCTTGTAGTTAATATTTACACCTGATAACGCCTGAGTTCTCATGATCAACTCACCAACCAGAGCTGAATCAATCCATTTTATATTTTGTACTACTCTATCTCCTCTAGGGGCATGCCAAGTTTTTTTCATTTATCCTATGAGAAACATAACTGTAAAACTTACTCTTAATAGTTAGCATTGCTTGTCTCTTGTCCTTATGTCTATCTCCCTTAACTTCTTGGGGTACTGGCACACCTATTAGAAATGGGAACTGCGGGTTTCTATGATTCTGCTTCATTCCCTGTTCCTTGAATATTCCCATTATCTCATGAGATCATCTACTTAATAGCATTTATTTAAAGCTCTTATGGTTAAAAATCATTTTTTCCAGAACTATTAAGCAATCATTCTCTCCAGAACAGTTAAACTTCATGATACTGTGATTCCTTCAGGCCAACAGTATGGCTAGCATAGTAAAAGCAAGGAGAGCACATAGCACACATGTTCCTAGAGTCATGTACAGACCTCCAGACCTCTATGGCTAACTAGTGGCTAGTTCCTCCTGATTTTCAGGCAAGCTTTAATTGTTAGAACACAAATTAAATATCACCTTGTTTCCCTTTATTGTCTAAAATAAAAAAATTATATAATTATAGTTTTCCTTGGTTACAATGAAAGGTAAATTAGATATGAAAATTTAGACTCACAGAAATAAACTAAATGATAGAGTATTTTTTAAATTTTGTCAAATACAAATAAAGTGATACTGTAATTGTAATTCTTGCTTGATAACTGTTCTATTATATGTCATTTTACTATGTTAAAGTTAAACCTTCCTTTTTGATTAGATAGAAAAGGGGAAGTGCTGTGGGATGATCTTTCTGTATGCTGTGAATATGTGTTGCTATGGTTGGCTATGGTTGGTTAACAAAGAAGCTGCTCTGGCCTATGGCAAGTCAGATTATAGCTAGGTAGGAAATCTAAGAGAAAGACAAAAAGAAGAAAGGCAGAAGTGGGAGAGATGCCAGCCTGCCACCCAAGACGCAACATGCCAGCAGACTGTGGTAAAACATAGATTAATAGAAATGGGTTAATTTAAGATGATAGAGCTTGCTAGCAAGAAACTTAAGCCATTGGCCATACAGTTTGTAATTAATATATGTCTCTGAATGATTATTTTATAAGCAGCTGTGGGACCTTGGGGCCAGGTGGGACACAGGAAAACTTCCAGCTATACAGGTAATTGTCAAGTGGGTCAAGACTTCCAGGGTCTTGCTACAGGAAGATCCATTTGTGCTGTTCTTAGGTCTTGTTTTCCAAAGAAGTCACATAGCTCCCACCAAATAATAATGGTGTTCAAACAACCTAAAAAAGACATGGTTCTCTCCACAAAGAATACAAAGAGCTGAATGAAATAGGAAAGTCCATCTATTCTGTAAAAGTTGAATTCAATAAAGGGAATTGCTGAAGAAAAACAAAAAAAAATTGGTGCTAGAAATGAAAATTTTAATAAGCCAAATTAAAGTTCTGTGAAAAGCCTCACCAACAGAAAGGATCCTATCAAAAATAGTATCAGAGCTATAAGACAAGGTAGAAAAGTCGGTCATATGGTGAATACTAATAATAGTTTTGTAAGTATTAATCGAACATGAGAGTACTCTAGGATAATACAAAAGAACAAATCTTTGAGTTATTTCTGTAGAAGAATAAGAATATTGCACCAAAAACATAGAAAATATTTTCAATAAAATATTAGAAGAAAAAATTTCAAATCTAGAGGAAGGGATTCCAAACATGTATAAGGCCAAACAGTGGTGGCACACACCTTTAATCCCAGCACTTGGGAGGCAGACCAGGTGGATCTCTGTGAGTTTGAGGCCAGCCTGGTCTACAGAGTGAGATCTAGGACAGGTACCAAAACTACACAGAGAAACCTGTCTCAGAAAAAAAAAATGTTTAAGAATCAAGAGAATACTGGTGGAACCATGTGACTTCTTTGAGAAATAAGGCCTGAGAATAGAACAAATAGCTCCCTTTGTGGCAAGACCCTGGAGACCCTGACCCACTTGACAAGAAACTGTGGACAGTTCACTGAGTGATTTTGGGTATGATTCCAGGAGCATGTGTCGTATGAGCTTCCTTTGCTTTCACTATGCTAGCCATACTGTTGGGCTGAAGAAGTCACAGCATCATGAAGTTTAATTATATATATTTGCATAACAGTTCTTGAAAGAATGATTTTAACCATAAGAGCTTCAAAGAAATGCTATTAAATAGATGATATCAGGAGTTAATGCGAATATTCAAGGAAGAGGGAATAGAGCAGAATTGCAGAAACACTCAGTTCCCTCATTTCTAATAGCTGTGTCAATATTCTAAGAAGTTGAGATAGACACAAGGATGAGGGAAAAGCAGTGCCAATCATGAAGAGTAAGTTTCCAGATTGTGTTGCCTACAGGATAAATGAAAAAACTTGGTATGCCCCTAGAGGAGATAGAGTAGTACAGAATGTAGGATGGATTGATCCAGCTCTGGTTGGTGAGTTGATCATGAGAACCCAGGCCCTACCAAATGTAAATATTAACAACAGGAGACAAAACTGTCTCTTACTTTATATGATTCTGTAAGCACATAACCTGTCAACTAAGCACATTTTTCTTCCTGTAGGTGTGCCTAGTTAGAAAAATTCACTTGTAGCCTGCAAAAATTGCTAATGCTTCTGACAATTGAGATATATATCAAAAAGATAATGGCTACTTGTGGGACAGTTGGCAGACAGAAGAGGAAAGAAGCAAAGAACAAACATAATTTTCGTAACTACTATTTTTTGGAAAATTAAGAAGTAAAAACTGGTTGCAAAACTATTCATACAAACCATTGAAACTGCATAAATAAAGATAGTACAGGCTATATCTGGGGCCACTTGTTTGAACAACAACAGATGACCACAGTCTCTTCTTGATGCTGACTCTACGTATCCATCGCAGGTTATTCAAACCATTAGGAGCAAGGCTTCCAGCAGAATACCAGTAGACAAGAAAAGAAAATAGACTTCCTATAACATATTATAGAAAAATATTTAAAACATTGATGAAAAAGAATATTGAAAGTCCCATGAAAGAAGGGTCAAATCCCCTATAAAAATAGACTCATCAGAATATCACTTGATTGTTCAAAAGAAATAGTTAAAGCTAAAACAGCCTGGAAATAGGTAGTACTGGCTTGGAAAGACTACAACTGCCCACCTACACTATTAATCCCAGAAAAAATCTATTAAAATTGAAGGATAAAAATTTTACATTATGCTGGGCGGTGGTGGTGCATGCCTTTAATCCCAGCACTCGGGAGGCAGAGGCAGGCGGATCTCTGTGAGTTCGAGGACAGCCTGGTCTCCAAAGAGAGTTCCAAAAAAGGTGCAAAGCTACTCAGAGAAACCCTGTCTTGAAAAACCAAAAAATTTTTTTTTTACATTATAAAAACAGATTAAAGGATTTTATAATCACTAAGTCAGCTCTATAGAGGCTACTGGAATGATTAGTGTGACATGAAGAAAAGAATAAACACACCAACAATACCACACATATTAACAAATAATACCAGGAAAATTAATCAAGAGAAGTCTAAGAAAATACAAAATGGTCAAAATGATTGGAATCAATATATATCTTTCAACAATAACTCAGGTGGTCTTCATATTCCAATATAAAGACATGTAGTAACAGATTGTGTCAGAAAACAAATTTCATCTTTTTGCTGTCCATAAGAAACACAGCTCACCACCAAACACAGATATCATCTTAGGGTAAAAGAACTGAAATGGTATTTCATGCAGGCAGAAATAAGAAAGAAAAGACATAGCTCTTCTAATATCTGACAAAAAAAGAAACTTCAATGCAATATAGAGGAGATAAAAGTTACTTCATACAAATTGGGAATAAGTCTTCCCCAAGACCCAGTTATACCACTCTTGGGCATATACTCAAGGAATGCTCAATCTTACCACAAGGACACTTGCTCAACTATGTTCATAGCAGCATTATTCATAATAGCCAGAACCTAGAAAAAAACTAGATTCCCCTCAACTGAAGAATGGACAAAGAAAATGTGGCACATATACACAATAGAGTACTACTCAGCAGTAAAAAAAAAAATGATATCATAAAATTTGCAGGCAAATGGATGGAACTAGAAAATATCATCTTGAGTGAGGTAACCCAGACTCAGAAGGACAAACAGTGTAAGTGGATACTAGGTGTAAGGGAAGCGATGGCCAGACTGCAACCCATACTCCCAAAGAGGCTAGCTAACAGGGAAAGACCCTAGGAGGGACACATGGATGACCCTGTGAAGGAGAAGTGGATGAGATCTACATTAGTGGACTGGGTGTGGGGGGTGGCAGAGGGCAAGGAGTGGGGGATGAGAACATAGGGAAATGGGAGGATCAAGCTGGAACAGGGACAGAGTGGGAGGGCAGGGAGGAAGATAACATGATAGATGAGGACATCATGAGACTAGGAAGAGGCAGGGTGCTGGGGAGGCTCTCAGGAATCCACAAGGTTGACCCACCTTGGTCTGCTGGCAATGGTCCAGAGGGTGCCTGAACCGGTCTACTCTGGTGACCAGCCTAGCAAATAACCTAGTTGTCATCATAGAGCCTTTGTCCAGTGACTGACTGAAGCAGATGCAGAGGTTCACGGCCAGTGACCAGGCTGAGCTCTGGGAATCCAATTGATGAGAGAGTGGAGAGATACTGCAGGTGAGGAACATCGAGATCATGATGGGAGGACGTGCAGAGATGACCAGCCGCACTAGTGGAAGCCCATGAACTGTGGACTGGTGGCTGTGGAGCCCCCATGGGACTGGACCATGCCCTCTGAATATGGAAGACCTGTGTTTGGCTCGAACTGTTTGGGGGGCACCCAGGTAGGGGAATCGGAATCTGTCCCTGGTCTATGGGCAGGCTTCTGGGAATCTGGTGCCAATGGTGTGACACCTTGTACAGCCTTGGTGCAGTGGGAAGGGGCTTGGACCTGCCTAGGCTCAGTGTGCTGTGCTCTGCTGACTCCCCATGTGAGACCTTGATTTGGGGATGTGGGGATGCAGGGTGGCTTGGGAAAGAGGACTGGGGGGTGGGAGAAGGGAGGAGGGGGGAATCTGTGGATGGTACGTGGAGTGAATTGAAAATTTCTTAATAAAGAAAAATTTTAAAAAAGTTACTTCATACTCATTAACGCAATCTAAACTTGTATACAGCAAATATTGGTGTTGTTTTATAAAACAAATGCTACTAGATAAAGAGCCATAGATTAATCCCAACACAGTAATAGTAGGTGACTTCAAATATCACACTGTCATTAATAGACAGATTATCCAGGTCTGGACTCTACATGCTACAACATGAAGATGAGTCTGTTGATGCAAGAGTGGTATGTATGTTACTGAGGTGATCACTTTCTGGTTAGATTAAGTTCTGATCTGCAGAAGATAATTTCTTACCTAGGACTATAATTTTGGTCAAAAGTCCATGGTTGTTGGACTTATCACTGGAAATATAACTCAGCAGTTAAGAGCCCTTATCATTCTCTCAGTGAACCTGGTTTTAATTCCCAGTATGTAAGTTGTAGCTCACAACCTTCTATATATCCAATTCCAAGAGTATGGAGAATCAGAGACTGAATACTCAGCACTAAGCAGGACATCTATATCATCCCTCTACCACCAAGGATAGCATCATATCTCTGAAGAAGTGATCGACAAAAATGTAAAAGCCTGAGGATGAGAAGGAGTGATGTGAAGTGCTACCTTCTGACCATGGCATGGGTACAGCACTCATAAGCATACAGAAGCTGTAGTTACCTATATAATTGCACAGGTTCAGGCAAAGCAATGATTTGGAATAGATGGGGTAGATGATATCTAGGCTCTACCTCACACTGAAGAGGGGAGAAGAAACCATTCTTGGAGAATATGAACATTAGAAGAATTCCCATAGTCCAGTAGAAGCCCCCCCACTCATGCATGTGTGGGTAATACTAGCTGGACTTACTGAGTTATTAAACAATAGAATTAAAGGTTATGAATATTGGAGGGGGACAGGTTTAAGAGACGTGGAATGAGTTGGACGGGGTTATTTTAAAGTTTTATTTAATTAATTAAACAAAAGAGACACAAAGAGTGGCAAAAATATCCAAACTGGTGTTACATTGCAGTTATGCAAATACAAAAATCTAAAATGTGTAGTAATGTGCAAATACTAGACCATCTGAAATTGTAAAGGTTGACTATACAAGTTATTGGTCAAGAGTAGACCCACTAAAAACTCAAATAAATCACTGGTGAGACTATAAAATAGCATGGTTACTTTGGGATAGAACTTAGAATTTTCTTTAAAAGAACATACATATATATTCATGTCATCTCTTAAGAATTCACTCAATTCTTTTTTTTATTTTATTTTACAATACCATTTAGTTCTACATAACAGCCACAGATTCCCTTGTTCTCCCCCTTCCTGCCCACCTCCCCTTCCCCGCAGTGCATCCCCCATTCCCATCACCTCCAGATCAAGGCCTCCCGTGAGGACTGAGATCGACCTGATAGACTCAGCCCAGGCAGGTCCAGACCCCTCCTCCCAGATTGAGTCAAGCATCCCTGTATAAGTCCCAGGTTTCAAACAGTTATCTCATGCAACGAGCCCAGGACCTGGTACCACTGCCTATATGCCTCCCAAACAGATCAAGCCAATCAACTGTCTCATCTATTCAGAGGGTCTGATCCTGTTGGGGCCCCCTCAGCCTTTGGTTCATAGTTCATGTGTTTCCATTCGTTTGGTTATTTGTCTCTGTGCTTTATCCAACCTTGGTTTCAACAATTCTTGCTCATATAAACCCTCCTCTTTCTAGATAATTAGACTCTGGGCGCTCCACCCGGGGCCTAGCCATGGATGTCTGCATCCAGATTCCTCAGTCCTTGGATGGGGTTTCTGGCACAACTATTAGGGTGCTTGGCCATCCCATCACCAGAGTAGGTCAGTCCTGGCTGTCTCTCAGCCATTGCCAGCAGTCTTTCATAGAGGTATCTTTGTGGATTTCTGTGGGCCTCTTTAGCACTTTGTTTCTTCCTTTTCTCATGTGGTCTTCATTTACCATGGTCTCCTATTCCTTGTTCTCTCTCTCTGTTCTTGATCCAGAATTCACTCAATTCTTAAGTACCAATGCTTGTTGTTCAAAGTCTTCTAACACTTATTCATGTTATAATAGTAGAAAGTTGACAAAGCTCCAACAGGTAAATGTTTAAATAGGCAACTTAAACATGAATGAGTACAACAGTGCCAAAGCATGCATACTAGTAGTCAGTAATGATTTTCTCTAAACCAAAACTAACACTTAGGAAATTATATTTAGGGCTTGAAGAGATTTCTCAGGGGTGAAGAGCATCTACTGCCCTTACTTATGAAGGACCAAAGTTCAGTTCCCAGCACTCATGTCAGGTAATCAAGAGAAGATTGTTAGGAATAAATTTAACACATAGGTTAGTCTATTTTATGAAGTTCAAAAAACCAGCAAAAACTAATCAGTGAGAACAGAAATCATAAGGACAATAACTTGAGGGAATCACTGGTGGTAATGAGCATGAAGACATTTTTCACAGTAAAGAAAATGGTTTGATCTGATTGGTGGCTCCAGTTATTATACACAGAGGGGGAGACTTTGTATGCCCAATATTTAAATGTACATTTTATCACGTTCAAATAATGTTGCAGTTTGAGAAAACCTGAAAGGTAGTTGTGAAATGAACTAATAATTTTCTGATGTAAATTACTTTACTGATAGAAAAAAATAAATTTGTTTGCTCATTTATTCTATAAATTATTATTTCCCTGTTGATGTATATGTAAACCAGGTAAGAAAAAAAATTGAAGGTTTTCAGTGGAAGAGTCATCAAGTGACTAACTGGAATGTGGCTACCTGGCCAGGGTCAAAAATTTAGTGAAGGAAATGGAAAAGCCATCACCAATGTTTAGGGCCACATGTGCTCTCAGCATCTTCTCACAAGGGCTGATTCTTAAAGTGAGCACTTCTCTGAGCTTTGCTTTGACCCTAACTTGCTAGACCGCCTTAGCTCCTCTTGTGCCTGGGAAGATAAGTTTTGTCAGAACAGCTTTCTACCAATTCTTAGGACCCCTGCCAGTTCTAGCAAGCAGTTTTCATATCAAATTGGAAAAGGATTGTGTATTAAACATACTGGAGACTGGCTCTAGGTTCCTACTCATGGTTTGCTATATTTATTTTTATTTTTGAAAAGTCTTTTTAAGCACCAAGTCAACTTTTCTTTAATTATATATGGGGGATTTAAGACGAGCAAGTTTCCATCTCATGTTCTTTGCTTACTTTTAAAAACAGGAAGAGGGGCTGGTGAGATGACCCAGTGGTTAAGAGTAATTGCCACTCTTGCAGAGGACGCAGGGTCAGTACTCAGGACTCACATGGTGGCTCACAACCACCTGTAACTCCAGTTCCAGTAAATCAGAGGCCTTATTCTTACCTCAGTGGGCACCAGGCACACACACAATATACATAAATACATATAAGAAAAACACTTATACACATAAATAAAATATAAAAAATATTTTAAAATAATATATTTCATTTAATTCTCACAACCACCTTATTACAATTAATGTGCCCACTAAAATTATACATAAGTCTGAAAAGTATCAGGGCTAGCCTCCAACCCTAGAAACTAAGCATACTTTAATAATAATAGTAGTTTGTGTGTGTGTGTGTGTGTGTGTGTGTGTGTGTGTGCATGTGTGCATGTGTAAAACAAAAATTAATGAAAAAGTCATGAATTTGAAATAAATGGTGTGTGTTGGGTGGAGACTGACTGTGATTTTAAGCGTACCTCATGCATAACTGGTATACAGAGAGGCAAGAGGGGTTGCTGGATCCTCTGGAATTAGACTTACAAAGGTTGTGGTGGTCATGTGGGTGCTGGGAATCAAACCTGTGTCCTCTACAAGAACAAGTACACTTAACTCTAAGACTTCTCTCTAGACCCAGACTTTTATGTCTCTCCTTTTATGTCTTTGCTAGTATCCTGGTCCTTGACTTCCAAAATCAAGATCCAACATCTCTTTATACTCCAGATCAGGCCCTAACCTCCATCCATCAACTCTATTCTCTAACATGTGTATGAAGAAGGAGAAAGGGTGTGCATTCCATTTCTGTTTCTGAGAACCTTCTCATATACACTGTTGTGTGCACTTCTGCCTCCATGTTCTTGAACAAAATTTAGTTGTGTGATGACATCAAGAAGAAAGGCTATAAATGAAGTGTTTCTGAGGGACAAATAATTGATAAGAATACAATGAAGAATAAACACTGAGAGAAATGGAGATCCCCTAGTTATACCATTAGTCCCTAATGGATATGGTTTGGGAATTGAGCACTTGTTTCAAAATAAATATTTATAATTCTTTGGAA